>NC_134521.1:5000-175000 GCF_027942865.1 Odontesthes bonariensis | reverse complement strand
TATGAATAAAGAGGTCTCACTCTGATATAAATAAAGATGTCTCACTCTGATATAAATAAGGATGTCTCACTCTGATATAAATAAGGATGTCTCACTCTGTCTGATATAAATAAAGATGTCTCACTCTGATATGAATAAAGATGTCTCACTCTGATATAAATAAAGATGTCTCACTCTGATATAAATAAGGATGTCTCACTCTGTCTGATATGAATAAAGAGGTCTCACTCTGATATGAATAAAGAGGTCTCACTCTGATATAAATAAGGATGTCTCACTCTGATATGAATAAAGAGGTCTCACTCTGATATGAATAAAGAGGTCTCACTCTGATATAAATAAGGATGTCTCACTCTGATATAAATAAGGATGTCTCACTCTGATATGAATAAAGAGGTCTCACTCTGATATGAATAAAGAGGTCTCACTCTGATATAAATAAGGATGTCTCACTCTGATATAAATATATAAAGATGTCTCACTCTGATATAAATAAAGATGTCTCACTCTGATATAAATAAAGATGTCTCACTCTGATATAAATAAGGATGTCTCACTCTGTCTGATATAAATAAAGAGGTCTCACTCTGATATAAATAAAGATGTCTCACTCTGATATAAATAAGGATGTCTCACTCTGATATAAATAAGGATGTCTCACTCTGTCTGATATAAATAAAGAGGTCTCACTCTGATATAAATAAGGATGTCTCACTCTGATATAAATAAAGATGTCTCACTCTGATATAAATAAGGATGTCTCACTCTGATATAAATAAAGATGTCTCACTCTGATATGAATAAAGAGGTCTCACTCTGATATAAATAAAGATGTCTCACTCTGATATAAATAAAGATGTCTCACTCTGATATAAATAAAGATGTCTCACTCTGATATAAATAAGGATGTCTCACTCTGTCTGATATAAATAAAGATGTCTCACTCTGATATAAATAAGGATGTCTCACTCTGTCTGATATAAATAAAGATGTCTCACTCTGATATAAATAAGGATGTCTCACTCTGTCTGATATAAATAAAGATGTCTCACTCTGTCTGATATAAATAAAGATGTCTCACTCTGATATAAATAAAGATGTCTCACTCTGATATAAATAAGGATGTCTCACTCTGTCTGATATAAATAAAGATGTCTCACTCTGATATAAATAAGGATGTCTCACTCTGTCTGATATAAATAAAGATGTCTCACTCTGATATAAATAAGGATGTCTCACTCTGTCTGATATAAATAAAGAGGTCTCACTCTGATATAAATAAAGATGTCTCACTCTGATATAAATAAGGATGTCTCACTCTGATATAAATAAAGATGTCTCACTCTGAAAAAAATAAGGATGTCTCACTCTGATATAAATAAAGATGTCTCACTCTGATATAAATAAGGATGTCTCACTCTGTCTGATATAAATAAAGATGTCTCACTCTGATATAAATAAGGATGTCTCACTCTGTCTGATATAAATAAGGATGTCTCACTCTGTCTGATATAAATAAAGAGGTCTCACTCTGATATAAATAAAGAGGTCTCACTCTGATATAAATAAAGAGGTCTCACTCTGATATAAATAAAGAGGTCTCACTCTGATATAAATAAAGATGTCTCACTCTGATATAAATAAGGATGTCTCACTCTGATATAAATAAGGATGTCTCACTCTGATATAAATAAGGATGTCTCACTCTGTCTGATATAAATAAAGATGTCTCACTCTGATATAAATAAAGAGGTCTCACTCTGATATAAATAAAGAGGTCTCACTCTGATATAAATAAAGAGGTCTCACTCTGATATGAATAAAGAGGTCTCACTCTGATATGAATAAAGAGGTCTCACTCTGATATAAATAAGGATGTCTCACTCTGTCTGATATAAATAAAGAGGTCTCACTCTGTCTGATATAAATAAAGATGTCTCACTCTGATATAAATAAAGATGTCTCACTCTGATATAAATAAAGAGGTCTCACTCTGTCTGATATAAATAAAGAGGTCTCACTCTGATATAAATAAAGATGTCTCACTCTAATGTGACTCATAATATGATATTAATATGAATTAATGTGACTCATAATATGATATTAATATGAATTAATGTGACTCATAATATGATATTAATATGAATTAATGTGACTCATAATATGATATTAATGTGAATTAATGTGACTCATAATATGATATTAATATGATATTAATGTGAATTAATGTGACTCATAATATGATATTAATGTGAATTAATGTGACTCATAATATGATATTAATATGATATTAATGTGAATTAATGTGACTCATAATATGATATTAATGTGAATTAATGTGACTCATAATATGATATTAATATGATATTAATGTGAATTAATGTGACTCATAATATGATATTAATGTGAATTAATGTGACTCATAATATGATATTAATATGATATTAATGTGAATTAATGTGACTCATAATATGATATTAATGTGAATTAATGTGACTCATAATATGATATTAATATGAATTAATGTGACTCATAATATGATATTAATGTGAATTAATGTGACTCATAATATGATATTAATATGATATTAATGTGAATTAATGTGACTCATAATATGATATTAATGTGAATTAATGTGACTCATAATATGATATTAATGTGAATTAATGTGACTCATAATATGATATTAATGTGAATTAATGTGACTCATAATATGATATTAATATGATATTAATGTGAATTAATGTGACTCATAATATGATATTAATATGAATTAATGTGACTCATAATATGATATTAATATGATATTAATGTGAATTAATGTGACTCATAATATGATATTAATATGAATTAATGTGACTCATAATATGATATTAATGTGAATTAATGTGACTCATAATATGATATTAATGTGAATTAATGTGACTCATAATATGATATTAATATGAATTAATGTGACTCATAATATGATATTAATATGAATTAATGTGACTCATAATATGATATTAATATGAATTAATGTGACTCATAATATGATATTAATATGAATTAATGTGACTCATAATATGATATTAATGTGAATTAATGTGACTCAGCTAAGTGTGAGTTTTGTAATAAAGAAGAAACATGTTGTGGTTACGTGTAAGAAATGTGAGATAAAAAGGATAAAAGTTCAGTTCAGGAAGTATAATTTCTTTATGTCTGATTACAGAATGCAGATAAAACGGTCCATCTACCAGCTGGTTGCGCTAAACGCAAATAAACACCAGAAGAAGAAGAAGAAGAAGAAGAAGAAGAAGAAGAAGAAGAAGAAGAAGAAGAAGAAGAAGAAGAAGAAGAAGAAGAAGAAGAAGGTGCGCATGCGCAGTCTGTGAACGGTCCATTGAGAGGATGTCTGCGCCCGTGGATCTGGAGCTAAAGAAGGTACCGGTTCTGCTCACCTGTGTGTCTCATGTAATGTGTCCTGTCCTCACCTGTGTGTCACGTGCTGTCTGCGTCACGTGCTTCTGCGTCCAGCTGCAAAGCGCGCGTGCAGTGGCTAATAGCGGAGCCAGCTGTTAGCATGTGTAGCCACAGGATGCTAACATGTGTAGCCACACGATGCTAACACATATTAACACATGTCAGACAGATTGTGTCTCCTCTGATCAATCAGGAGCTTAATCGATCACTGCAGAGCTGATCAGACACCACGTGACGCTCCGGAAGAAGAGTGAGCTTCATCATCATCATCATCATCATCAGCCCTTTGGCTGCTGCTCAGCTGAGAACTGTGGTCTCCCAAATATAATGATAATGATAATAATAATAATAATAATGAGATGGTTATTAGAAACAACATGTCAGCAGATGCTGAATGATGCGGCTGCCATCAGAACATCTGTCCTCAGCTGGTTGCTCTGTGCTGGCAGACTCATTAAAGGCACACCAGGCTGCATAAGGTTATCCATCATTTAATAGATAGATAGATACTTTATTCATCCCAATTTGGGTAATTGTTGTGTTGCAGCAGCATACAGTAAAAGATATGTAAACAATTAAAGTAAAAACAAGCAAATAGAATAAAATAAATATAGAATAAAATAAAATAAAAAATAGTGAATAAACATTAGCTATATACAGTATGAAGTTTTTTTTCTTTGTTATTGTTTTTTAGGAGAGACTTGAAGCCTATTGAGTTTGACATATTGTTGTGATAAAGGCAGCCGGATCTCACCTGAATCCTTCTATGGAAAAAAGAACACCGGGGGTCCGACTCTCAAAGCAGGTTCAACAAACTCTGAGGCTATGTACACACGTAGCCGGGTATTTTTAAAACCGAATGTTTCGCCCCCCCCCCTCCGTTTATAAAATAATCTGTATCCACATTACCTCGTTTTCGAAAAAAACTCCTTCCACACATAACCGAACATCTGCGTTTTCACCTGTCTTGACAACCCAAATGCATTTGCTGTTTTGCGCAATCTGCCCTCGTCAGCTAAATAATAAAGTGTGCACGCAGCTTTTTTGAGCACACTGACAGGTGATCGCATGACTGCCCCTCGATATGAGGACGTAATATTTCCGACAGCGACAGCAGTGAGGACCGGGACGTGTGAAATTGTCACACCGTTCCTCTGGGAGTACGACTGTGGCGTGTAAAATCAAGGCAGTAAACAGCGCCTGCACAATAATAACCACCACAGTTCTGAAGGCATCCATGCTTCTTCAGTAAACAAAGGTCGCACTTTAGACTTTAAAGCAGATTTGTTGTTGTTTTGGCGCATATTGTGACGTTCGAAAATGCAAAACTCCGGTTATCTCTGTCTACACGCAGCTGCATAAACGGAGTTTTCAAAAATCTTCACTTTGCCCGGAGTTTTTAAAAACATTCGTTTACGATGCGTTTTTATGCGTTTTCATGTGGATGACAGGTCCAAACGTAGAAAAATATATTCGTTTTAGCAGATACCCGGCTGCGTGTGGATGGGGCCTGAAGGGCCGTGTATGCTCTCGCAGCAGTGTGTCGCAGACATGGCGCAGTTATTTTTGATTTATGCCCACTTTTGAAGCGCGGTCTGCGCTATGTTAATCCCACGCCACAACGCAAGAGGGACAATCACGAACAAGCTAGGATTGTGGGTGTGGTGGGTGGCGTGTTTCTCTTCCGGTTACGGAGGTCATTCAACAACAATGGCGACTGGACGAATGCGCACTTTGATTGAGATGCAGCTGATCGATCTAGAAATAGAAGAAATATTGCTACTACTGGAGCTGGCAGAGAGGCGAAAGAATCGTCACGGTTAGCACGGTTAGCACGGTTAGCGTCACCATTAGCCGGTTAGCAAACCTGAAATACGCATACTGTAGAGCGGAAGAAGAGTTGACCAATCAGAGGCCTCCTTTCTCTCCTCCCTGCGACGATATCTGCGGCACTGTCTGCGGTGAGTTACAATTTTGGGGAGGTGCACCAGAGTGTCTGCGTAAGGGGGGGGGGGGGGGGCATGTCTGCGTTAACTGCGACACACACGCAGACGACCTGGTTTCCGACCATAAACCGGCCTTGAGTCTGTTCCTGAACTCTGAGTTGATCTCCTCTGAGATAGAAACTCAGAGTTTACTCTAAACTCAGAGTTTACTCTAAACTCTGAGTTTACTAGTTTAGAGTAAACTCAAGGTGCAACTACTCAGAGTTGATTAAACTCACTCAAATCAGCGTTTCTGGAACCGAAAGTAGGGTTTGGATTCCATGTCTGTTGCATTTGAACCAAAGTGTTTGAACACTGCTGGAAATGAAAGCTTGATGTCTCCTCAGGGTAATTAGGGTAATAACTGAAAGCTTGATGTCTCCTCAGGGTAATTAGGGTAATAACTGAAAGCTTGATGTCTCCTCAGGGTAATTAGGGTAATAAATAAAAAGCTTGATGTCTCCTCAGGGTAATTAGGGTAATAAATAAAAAGCTTGATGTCTCCTCAGGGTAATTAGGGTAATAAATAAAAAGCTTGATGTCTCCTCAGGGTAATTAGGGTAATAACTGAAAGCTTGATGTCTCCTCAGGGTAATTAGGGTAATAACTGAAAGCTTGATGTCTCCTCAGGGTAATTGGGGTAATAACTGAAAGCTTGATGTCTCCTCAGGGTAATTAGGGTAATAAATAAAAAGCTTGATGTCTCCTCAGGGTAATTAGGGTAATAAATAAAAAGCTTGATGTCTCCTCAGGGTAATTAGGGTAATAAATAAAAAGCTTGATGTCTCCTCAGGGTAATTAGGGTAATAAATAAAAAGCTTGATGTCTCCTCAGGGTAATTGGGGTAATAACTGAAAGCTTGATGTCTCCTCAGGGTAATTGGGGTAATAACTGAAAGCTTGATGTCTCCTCAGGGTAATTGGGGTAATAACTGAAAGCTTGATGTCTCCTCAGGGTAATTAGGGTAATAAATAAAAAGCTTGATGTCTCCTCAGGGTAATTAGGGTAATAACTGAAAGCTTGATGTCTCCTCAGGGTAATTAGGGTAATAAATAAAAAGCTTGATGTCTCCTCAGGGTAATTGGGGTAATATATAAAAAGCTTGATGTCTCCTCAGGGTAATTGGGGTAATATATAAAAAGCTTGATGTCTCCTCAGGGTAATTGGGGTAATAACTGAAAGCTTGATGTCTCCTCAGGGTAATTGGGGTAATAACTGAAAGCTTGATGTCTCCTCAGGGTAATTGGGGTAATAACTGAAAGCTTGATGTCTCCTCAGGGTAATTGGGGTAATAACTGAAAGCTTGATGTCTCCTCAGGGTAATTGGGGTAATAACTGAAAGCTTGATGTCTCCTCAGGGTAATTGGGGTAATAACTGAAAGCTTGATGTCTCCTCGGGGTAATTGGGGTAATAACTGAAAGCTTGCTGTCTCCTCAGGGTAATTGGGGTAATAACTGAAAGCTTGCTGTCTCCTCAGGGTAATTGGGGTAATAACTGAAAGCTTGATGTCTCCTCAGGGTAATTGGGGTAATAAATAAAAAGCTTGATGTCTCCTCGGGGTAATTGGGGTAATAACTGAAAGCTTGATGTCTCCTCGGGGTAATTGGGGTAATAACTGAAAGCTTGATGTCTCCTCAGGGTAATTGGGGTAATAACTGAAAGCTTGATGTCTCCTCGGGGTAATTGGGGTAATAACTGAAAGCTTGATGTCTCCTCAGGGTAATTGGGGTAATAACTGAAAGCTTGATGTCTCCTCAGGGTAATTGGGGTAATATATAAAAAGCTTGATGTCTCCTCAGGGTAATTGGGGTAATAACTGAAAGCTTGATGTCTCCTCAGGGTAATTGGGGTAATAACTGAAAGCTTGATGTCTCCTCGGGGTAATTGGGGTAATAACTGAAAGCTTGATGTCTCCTCAGGGTAATTGGGGTAATAACTGAAAGCTTGATGTCTCCTCAGGGTAATTGGGGTAATATATAAAAAGCTTGATGTCTCCTCAGGGTAATTGGGGTAATAACTGAAAGCTTGATGTCTCCTCAGGCCTTCTCGGAGCTGCAGGTGAAGATGATCGACACGCAGCAGAAGGTGAAGCTGGCCGACCTGCAGATCGATCAGCTGACCCGAGTTCAGAAACACGCCAAGCTCACGCACGCCGAGATCGCCACGCTGCCCGACAACACGCGGCTGTACGAGGGCGTCGGACGCATGTGAGTCGAGCTGATTCATTTATTCTGAAAGTCGACCAACCGAGCTGCTGAAGCTATAGTTTTTTTGTCTATTTCAGCTCCTTTATTATTTAATATTTATTTAGTTTTACGTTGGAGTTTGAATCCCTACCTGCACCGACTGAACCAGTTCCACTCGTTATATTTTGGCTCAGATTGTTTTACTGGTGAACAATTATTAAATAAATAAGTAATTCAGTACATTTATATCTATTTATTTGTTTTTAAAAATATAGGAAAGAAATGTTTAAGTCTGACGTTGCCTTGCACAGCAGAATGATCCCAGTCTGTTCCACACAACCAAACTTACCGTTTCCCAGAACTCTGTGTTTCTGGATCGGTTCGGATCAGTTCGGATCGGTTCGGTTCGGATCAGTTCGGATCGGTTCGGTTCGGATCAGTTCGGATCGGTTCGGTTCGGATCAGTTCGGATCGGTTCGGTTCAGATCAGTTCGGATCGGATCAGTTCGGATCGGTTCGGTTCAGATCAGTTCGGATCGGATCAGTTCGGATCGGTTCGGTTCAGATCAGTTCGGATCGGATCAGTTCGGATCGGTTCGGTTCGGATCAGTTCGGATCGGTTCGGTTCAGATCAGTTCGGATCGGATCAGTTCGGATCGGTTCGGTTCGGATCAGTTCGGATCGGTTCGGTTCAGATCAGTTCGGATCGGTTCGGTTCGGATCAGTTCGGATCGGTTCGGATCGGTTCGGTTCGGATCAGTTTGGTTCGGTATCGGCTGATACTAAACTCCAGACATCAGTATCGGAGGTGAAAAACGCAGATCGGTGCATCCCCAGTGCAAACACTGAGCCATTAGCAGGAGGCCATTTATGGACGATCAGTTTGTGTATGGATGATCAGTTTGTGTATTGATGATCAGTTTGTATATTGATGATCAGTTTGTATATTGATGATCAGTTTGTGTATTGATGATCAGTTTGTATATTGATGAGCTTTAAGGAGCTGAAGACGATCATGTTACTGTTTCAGGTTCGTTCTTCAGTCAAAGGAGGAGATCAATAACCTGCTGACGGACAAACAGAAGACTGTCGATGAGAAGATCAAAGAGCTCGAGGTAAAGACGCACATCAGACACCTGACCAATGCATGATACACCTGACGCGTGTCACCTGACGTCTTTCACCTGACGCCCTGTCACCTGAGACCTTTCACCTGTCACCTGACGGCGTGTCACCTGACGGCGTGTCACCTGACGCCCTGTCACCTGACGCCCTGTCACCTGACGCCTGTCACCTGACGCCTGTCACCTGACGGCGTGTCACCTGACGCCCTGTCACCTGACGCCTGTCACCTGACGGCGTGTCACCTGACGCCTGTCACCTGACGGCGTGTCACCTGACGGCGTGTCACCTGAGACCTGTCACCTGACGCCTGTCACCTGACGCCTGTCACCTGACGGCGTGTCACCTGACGCCTGTCACCTGACGGCGTGTCACCTGACGGCGTGTCACCCGACGGCGTGTCACCCGACGCCTGTCACCTGACGGCGTGTCACCTGACGGCGTGTCACCTGACGGCGTGTCACCTGACGCCGTCACCTGACGCCTGTCACCTGACGCGTGTCACCTGACGCCCTGTCACCTGACGCCTGTCACCTGACGCGTGTCACCTGACGGCGTGTCACCTGACGGCGTGTCACCTGACGCGTGTCACCTGACGCGTGTCACCTGACGCGTGTCACCCGACGCCTGTCACCTGACGGCGTGTCACCTGACGCCGTCACCTGACGCCTGTCACCTGACGCGTGTCACCTGACGCCCTGTCACCTGACACCTGACGCGTGTCACCTGACGGCGTGTCACCTGACGCGTGTCACCTGACGCGTGTCACCTGACGCCTGTCACCTGACGCCCTGTCACCTGACGGCGTGTCACCCGACGCCTGTCACCTGACGGCGTGTCACCCGACGCCTGTCACCTGACGCGTGTCACCTGACGGCGTGTCACCTGACGGCGTGTCACCTGACGGCGTGTCACCTGACGGCGTGTCACCTGACGCGTGTCACCTGACGCGTGTCACCTGACGCCTGTCACCTGACGCGTGTCACCTGACGCCCTGTCACCTGACGGCCTGTCACCTGACGCCCTGTCACCTGACGCCTTTCACCTGACGCGTCACCTGACGCCTTTCACCTGACGCGTGTCACCTGACGCCCTGTCACCTGACGCCTGTCACCTGACGCCTGTCACCTGACGCCTGTCACCTGACGCCTGTCACCTGACGGCCTGTCACTTGACGGCGTGTCACCTGACGCCTGTTACCTGACGTGTCACCTGACGCCTGTCACCTGACGCCCTGTCACCTGACGCCTGTCACCTGACGGCCTGTCACCTGACTCCTGACGCCTGTTACCTGACGGCGTGTCACCTGACGCCCTGTTACCTGACGGCGTGTCACCTGACGCCCTGTTACCTGACGGCGTGTCACCTGACGCCTGTTACCTGACGGCGTGTCACCTGACGCGTGTCACCTGACGCCTTTCACCTGTCACCTGACGCGTGTCACCTGACGCCTTTCACCTGTCACCTGACGCGTGTCACCTGACGCCTGTCACCTGACGGCCTGTCACTTGACGGCGTGTCACCTGACGGCGTGTCACCTGACTCCTGACGGCGTGTCACCTGACGGCGTGTCACCTGACTCCTGACGGCGTGTCACCTGACGCCCTGTTACCTGACGGCGTGTCACCTAACGCCTGTTACCTGACGGCGTGTCACCTGACGCCTGTTACCTGACGGCGTGTCACCTGACGCCTGTTACCTGACGGCGTGTCACCTGACGCCTGTTACCTGACGGTTTGTCACCTGACGCCCTGTTACCTGACGCCTGTTACCTGACGGCGTGTCACCTAACGCCTGTTACCTGACGGCGTGTCACCTGACGCCTGTTACCTGACGGCGTGTCACCTGACGCCTGTTACCTGACGGTTTGTCACCTGACGCCCTGTTACCTGACGCCTGTTACCTGACGGCGTGTCACCTGACGCCCTGTCACCTGATCCCTGTCACCTGACGGCGTGTCACCTGACTCCTGTTACCTGACGGCGTGTCACCTGACGCCGTCACCTGACGGCGTGTCACCCGACGCCTGTCACCTGACGGCGTGTCACCTGACGGCGTGTCACCTGACGGCGTGTCACCTGACGCCGTCACCTGACGCTTGTCACCTGACGCTTGTCACCTGACGCCCTGTCACCTGACGCCTGTCACCTGACGCCTGTCACCTGACGGCGTGTCACCTGACGGCGTGTCACCTGACGCGTGTCACCCGACGCCTGTCACCTGATGGCGTGTCACCTGACGCCGTCACCTGACGCCTGTCACCTGACGCGTGTCACCTGACGCCCTGTCACCTGACGCCTGTCACCTGACGCGTGTCACCTGACGGCGTGTCACCTGACGCGTGTCACCTGACGCGTGTCACCTGACGCCTGTCACCTGACGCGTGTCACCTGACGCGTGTCACCTGACGGCGTGTCACCTGACGCGTGTCACCTGACGCCTGTCACCTGACGCCTGTCACCTGACGCGTGTCACCTGACGGCGTGTCACCTGACGCGTGTCACCTGACGCGTGTCACCTGACGGCGTGTCACCTGACGCGTGTCACCTGACGCGTGTCACCTGACGGCGTGTCACCTGACGCGTGTCACCTGACGCCTGTCACCTGACGCCTGTCACCTGACGCGTGTCACCTGACGGCGTGTCACCCGACGCCCTGTCACCTGACGGCGTGTCACCCGACGCCTGTCACCTGACGGCGTGTCACCCGACGCCTGTCACCTGATGCGTGTCACCTGACGGCGTGTCACCTGACGGCGTGTCACCTGACGGCGTGTCACCTGACGCGTGTCACCTGACGCGTGTCACCTGACGCCTGTCACCTGACGGCCTGTCACCTGACGCCCTGTCACCTGACGGCCTGTCACCTGACGCCCTGTCACCTGACGCCTTTCACCTGACGCGTCACCTGACGCCTTTCACCTGACGCGTGTCACCTGACGCCCTGTCACCTGACGCCTGTCACCTGACGCCTGTCATCTGACGCCTGTCACCTGACGGCCTGTCACTTGACGGCGTGTCACCTGACGCCTGTTACCTGACGTGTCACCTGACGCCTGTCACCTGACGCCCTGTCACCTGACGCCTGTCACCTGACGGCCTGTCACCTGACTCCTGACGCCTGTTACCTGACGGCGTGTCACCTGACGCCCTGTTACCTGACGGCGTGTCACCTGACGCCCTGTTACCTGACGGCGTGTCACCTGACGCCTGTTACCTGACGGCGTGTCACCTGACGCGTGTCACCTGACGCCTTTCACCTGTCACCTGACGCGTGTCACCTGACGCCTTTCACCTGTCACCTGACGCGTGTCACCTGACGCCTGTCACCTGACGGCCTGTCACTTGACGGCGTGTCACCTGACGCCTGTTACCTGACGTGTCACCTGACGCCTGTCACCTGACGCCCTGTCACCTGACGCCTGTCACCTGACGGCCTGTCACCTGACTCCTGACGCCTGTTACCTGACGGCGTGTCACCTGACGCCCTGTTACCTGACGGCGTGTCACCTGACGCCCTGTTACCTGACGGCGTGTCACCTGACGCGTGTCACCTGACGCCTTTCACCTGTCACCTGACGCGTATCACCTGACGCCTTTCACCTGTCACCTGACGCGTGTCACCTGACGCCTGTCACCTGACGGCCTGTCACTTGACGGCGTGTCACCTGACGGCGTGTCACCTGACTCCTGACGGCGTGTCACCTGACGGCGTGTCACCTGACTCCTGACGGCGTGTCACCTGACGCCCTGTTACCTGACGCCTGTTACCTGACGGCGTGTCACCTGACGCCTGTTACCTGACGGCGTGTCACCTGACGCCTGTTACCTGACGGCGTGTCACCTGACGCCTGTTACCTGACGGCGTGTCACCTGACGCCTGTTACCTGACGGTTTGTCACCTGACGCCCTGTTACCTGACGCCTGTTACCTGACGGCGTGTCACCTGACGCCCTGTCACCTGATCCCTGTCACCTGACGGCGTGTCACCTGACTCCTGTTACCTGACGGCGTCACCTGACGCCTGTTACCTGACGCCTGTCACCTGACGCCCTGTTACCTGATCCCTGTCACCTGATCCCTGTCACCTGACGGCGTGTCACCTGACTCCTGTTACCTGACGGCGTGTCACCTGACGCCTGTTACCTGACGCCTGTCACCTGACGCCCTGTTACCTGATCCCTGTCACCTGACGGCGTGTCACCTGATCCCTGTCACTTGACGGCGTGTCACCTGACGCCCTGTCACCTGACGCGTGTCACCTGACGCCTTTCACCTGTCACCTGACGCGTGTCACCTGACGCCTTTCACCTGTCACCTGACGCGTGTCACCTAACGCCTTTCACCTGACGCGTGTCACCTAACGCCTTTCACCTGACGCGTGTCACCTGACGCGTCACCTGACGCCTGTCACCTGACGGCCTGTCACTTGACGGCGTGTCACCTGACGCCTGTTACCTGACGGCGTGTCACCTGACTCCTGTTACCTGACGGCGTGTCACCTGACGCCCTGTCACCTGACGCCTGTCACCTGACGCCCTGTCACCTGACGGCGTGTCACCTGACTCCTGTTACCTGACGGCGTGTCACCTGACGCCCGTCACCTGACGCCCTGTTACCTGATCCCTGTCACCTGACGCCCTGTCACCTGACACCTGTTACCTGACGGCGTGTCACCTGACGGCGTGTCACCTGACTCCTGACGCCTGTTACCTGACGGTGTGTCACCTGACTCCTGACGCCTGACTCCTGACGGTTTGTCACCTGACGCCCTGTTACCTGACGCCTGTTACCTGACGGCGTGTCACCTGATCCCTGTCACCTGACGGCGTGTCACCTGACTCCTGTTACCTGATCCCTGTCACCTGACGCCCTGTCACCTGACACCTGTTACCTGACGGCGTGTCACCTGACGGCGTGTCACCTGACTCCTGACGCCTGTTACCTGACGGCGTGTCACCTGACGCCTGTTACCTGACGGTGTCTCACCTGACTCCTGACTCCTGACGGTTTGTCACCTGACGCCCTGTTACCTGACGCCTGTTACCTGACGGCGTGTCACCTGACGCCCTGTCACCTGATCCCTGTCACCTGACGGCGTGTCACCTGACTCCTGTTACCTGACGGCGTGTCACCTGACGCCCTGTCACCTGATCCCTGTCACCTGACGCCCTGTTACCTGACGCCTGTTACCTGACGGCGTGTCACCTGACGCCCTGTCACCTGATCCCTGTCACCTGACGGCGTGTCACCTGACGCCCTGTCACCTGATCCCTGTCACCTGACGGCGTGTCACCTGACGCCCTGTCACCTGACGCCTTTCACCTGTCACCTGACGCGTGTCACCTGACGCCCTGTTACCTGACGCGTGTCACCTGACGCCCTGTTACCTGACGCGTCACCTGACGCCCTGTCACCTGACGCGTCACCTGACGCCTGTCACCTGACGCCTGTCACCTGACGCCTGTCACCTGACGGCCTGTCACTTGACGGCGTGTCACCTGACGCCTGTTACCTGACGGCGTGTCACCTGACGGCGTGTCACCTGACTCCTGACGCCTGTTACCTGACGGCGTGTCACCTGACGCCTGTTACCTGACGGTTTGTCACCTGACGCCCTGTTACCTGACGCCTGTTACCTGACGGCGTGTCACCTGACGCCTGTTACCTGACGGCGTGTCACCTGACTCCTGTTACCTGACGGCGTGTCACCTGACGGCGTGTCACCTGACTCCTGTTACCTGACGGCGTGTCACCTGACTCCTGTTACCTGACGGCGTGTCACCTGACGCCTGACGCCCTGTTACCTGACGCCTGTCACCTGACTCCTGTTACCTGACGGCGTGTCACCTGACGCCTGTCACCTGACGCCCTGTTACCTGATCCCTGTCACCTGACGGCGTGTCACCTGACTCCTGTTACCTGACGGCGTGTCACCTGACTCCTGTTACCTGACGGCGTGTCACCTGACTCCTGTTACCTGACGGCGTGTCACCTGACTCCTGTTACCTGACGGCGTGTCACCTGACTCCTGTTACCTGACGCCTGTCACCTGATCCCTGTCACCTGACGGCGTGTCACCTGACGCCCTGTCACCTGACTCCTGTTACCTGACGGCGTGTCACCTGACTCCTGTCACCTGACGGCGTGTCACCTGACACCTGTCACTTGACGGCGTGTCACCTGACGGCCTGTCACCTGTTTGTGTTGCAGCAGAGGAAGGTGTACCTGGAGCGCAGCGTCAAAGAAGCCGAGGACAACATCAGAGAGATGCTGATGTCCAGGAGAGCTCAGTGATCTGTAAATCTGTGCTTTGCATCAAATGTTCATATTAAAAGATTCAAGACCCTGTCCTGTTTCCTATCCTTCTTTGTGGGACCCTGGACCGTTCTGACCCTAACCCTCGGGGTCCAGGGTTGCAGTTTCTGAGATCTAAACACATGAAGAGTGAAGCTTCTCCAACAGATTCTTTCTACAGTAGAAGTAAATAGGTGCCGTGAACTCAAAGTAATGTGATTACTACCAGATGTTTATCATTTAATGTTTAATAAACTCTGGCTCTGACCCACTGCCTGGGACTCAGGGTAGGGTTAGGGTTATGACCATAACACTGTGGTGCAGAAGAAGAGTGTTGGTTAATAACCGGTCAGTAATAACCGGGTTACCAGGACCAATCACTAACAGATGGAGACACGCTGATCTTAGACACTTTTGCTTTGGCGACACTTTATTGTTATTTACAAACAGGTTGTGTGATGTCACAGTGACATCATCATCATCTGGTGCTTTACAATCCGGCTGTGATGTCATCTGTTGTTCTGGACAAAGTTGATGGAGTAGGAGCCGCTGGCCGGGTCCTGGTTCACCTGGAAGTTGTTGGTGGAGAGTCCAAATGGCCTCAGCACCATGTTGCCCAAGTCCTTCAGCTTACCTGTACAGGTGTCACACAGGTGAGTTACAGGTGTCACACGGGTGTCACACAGGTGAGTTATAGGTGTCACACGGGTGAGTTACAGGTGCCACACAGGTGCCACACGGGTGCCACACAGGTGTCAAACGGGTGTCACACGGGTGCCACACAGGTGTCACATGGGTGAGTTACAGGTGTCACACGGGTGCCACACAGGTGTCACACGGGTGCCACACAGGTGTCACACGGGTGTCACACAGGTGAGTTACAGGTGTCAAACGGGTGTCACACGGGTGCCACACAGGTGCCACACGGGTGAGTTACAGGTGTCACACAGGTGTCACACGGGTGAGTTACAGGTGTCACACGGGTGAGTTACAGGTGACACACGGGTGTCACACAGGTGAGTTACAGGTGTCACACGGGTGCCACACGGGTGAGTTACGGGTGCCACACGGGTGTCACACGGGTGAGTTACAGGTGTCACACAGGTGTCACACGGGTGAGTTACAGGTGTCAAACGGGTGCCACACGGGTGAGTTACGGGTGCCACACAGGTGTCACACGGGTGAGTTACAGGTGTCACACGGGTGTCACACAGGTGAGTTACAGGTGTCACACAGGTGTCACACGGGTGAGTTACAGGTGTCACACAGGTGTCACACGGGTGAGTTACAGGTGTCACACGGGTGAGTTACAGGTGTCACACGGGTGAGTTACAGGTGACACACGGGTGCCACACAGGTGTCACACGGGTGTCACACAGGTGAGTTACAGGTGTCACACGGGTGAGTTACAGGTGTCACACGGGTGAGTTACAGGTGTCACACGGGTGAGTTACAGGTGTCACACGGGTGTCACACGGGTGAGTTACAGGTGTCACACGGGTGAGTTACAGGTGTCACACGGGTGCCACACAGGTGCCACACAGGTGTCACACAGGTGCCACACAGGTGTCACACGGGTGAGTTACGGGTGTCACACGGGTGCCACACGGGTGTCACACGGGTGCCACACGGGTGTCACACGGGTGCCACACAGGTGTCACACTGGTGAGTTACAGGTGTCACACAGGTGAGTTACAGGTGAGTTACAGGTGTCACACGGGTGTCACACGGGTGCCACACAGTTGTCACACAGGTGCCACACAGGTGAGTTACAGGTGAGTTACAGTTGCCACACAGGTGCTACACACAGGTGAGTTACAGGTGTCTCACAGGTGTCACACAGGTGAGTTATAGGTGCCACACAGGTGTCACACACAGGTGTCACACAGGTGAGTTATAGGTGCCACACAGGTGTCACACACAGGTGTCACACAGGTGAGTTACAGGTGTCTCACAGGTGTCACACAGGTGAGTTATAGGTGCCACACAGGTGCCACACAGGTGTCACACAGGTGAGTTACAGGTGTCTCACAGGTGCCACACAGGTGAGTTACAGTTGCCACACAGGTGCTACACACAAGTGTCACACAGGTGAGTTACAGGTGTCTCACAGGTGTCACACAGGTGAGTTATAGGTGCCACACAGGTGTCACACACAGGTGAGTTATAGGTGCCACACAGGTGTCACACAGGTGAGTTACAGGTGTCTCACAGGTGCCACACAGGTGAGTTACAGTTGCCACACAGGTGCTACACACAGGTGTCAAACAGGTGAGTTACAGGTGTCTCACAGGTGTCACACAGGTGAGTTATAGGTGCCACACAGGTGTCACACACAGGTGTCACACAGGTGAGTTACAGGTGTCTCACAGGTGTCACACAGGTGAGTTATAGGTGCCACACAGGTGAGTTACAGGTGTCTCACAGGTGTCTCACAGGTGTCTCACAGGTGAGTTACAGGTGTCACACAGGTGCCACACAGGTGAGTTACAGGTGTCACACAGGTGTCACACAGGTGCCACACAGGTGAGTTACAGGTGTCTCACAGGTGAGTTACAGGTGTCACACAGGTGTCACACAGGTGTCACACAGGTGCCACACAGGTGAGTTACAGGTGTCACACAGGTGTAGTACGTACTCATCATCTCCTCCTTCAACTTCTCGTTTCTCTCTTGAATCTGCTGAGGCAGCCTCTGAAAGACAGGTGAGGGTCAAAGGTCAAAGGTCGTTCAGATACTGGTTTAACCCAGCGGTCAACCCTAACCCTAACTCACCATGCAGGCCTGCCTGGCCCCGCTGTGGTTCGGGTCTCGTTCCAGAACCTTCTTGTAGTCCTCCAGAGCTTCGTCCAGCTTCTCAGTCTGCTCGTGAAGCTCCGCCCTCCTCAGCCACGCCCGCAGGTAGTCTGGATCCAGGTCAATCGCTATGGAAACCACAGAGTCCATCAGTGAGTGTAGAAGGTGAATCAACCGGTGACATCACGTGAGGTCATAACTCACCTCTGCTGCAGTCTGAGATGGCCTGATCCTTCAGCTCCTGCAGGGAAGAGAAGACGGTCAAACAACCTGTTAGCATCGTGTTAGCTTCATGTTAGCATCGTGTCAACATTGTGTCAGCATCGTGTTAGCATCATGTTAGCATCGTGTTAGCTTCATGTTAGCATCGTGTCAACATTGTGTCAACATTGTGTCAGCATCGTGTTAGCATCGTGTTAGCTTCATGTTAGCATCATGTCAGCATCGTGTTAGCATCGTGTTAGCTTCATGTTAGCATCATGTCAACATTGTGTCAGCATCGTGTTAGCATCGTGTCAACATTGTGTCAACATTGTGTCAGCATCATGTTAGCATCGTGTTAGCTTCATGTTAGCATCGTGTCAACATTGTGTCAGCATCGTGTTAGCATCGTGTTAGCTTCATGTTAGCATCATGTCAACATTGTGTCAACATCGTGTCAGCATCATGTTAGCATCGTGTTAGCTTCATGTTAGCATCGTGTCAACATTGTGTCAGCATCGTGTTAGCATCATGTTAGCTTCATGTTAGCATCGTGTCAACATTGTGTCAGCATCGTGTTAGCATCATGTTAGCATCGTGTTAGCATCATGTGAACATCGTGTTAGCATCATGTTAGCATCGTTAGCATCATGTGAACATCGTGTTAGCTTCATGTGAACATTGTGTCAGCATCGTGTTAGCATCATGTTAGCACCGTGTTAGCATTGTATTAACATCATGTTAGCATCGTGTTAGCATCGTGTTAGCACAGTGTTAGCATCGTGTTAGCACAGTGTTAGCATCATGTTAGCACAGAGTTAGCATCGTGTTAGCACCGTGTTAGCACCGTGTTAGCATCGTGTTACCTGATGCAGCCTTGCAGCAGCTCTGTTGGAGAACAGCACGGCTCTCTCTCGGCTGAAACAAACAGGACACAAAGCCAACGCCTCCGTGTAGCTGCGCTCAGCCTCTGGCCATTCTGCAGGAAGGTTTACATCCTGGTTAATACACCAGCTTACAGAGAGTAAAGTAAGTATAAACACTGGTTTAAAGTGCCCGAATGGTTATTAAACTGGTTTAAAGTGCCCAGAATGGTTAGTAAACCAGTTTAAGTTACTCACAGTGGTTATTAAACCAGTTTAAAGTGCTCAAATTGGTTAGTAAACTGATTTTAACTGCTTAAACTGGTTAGTAAACTGGTTAACTCACCTCCAGCTTTAAATTGTGTATTTCCCGCCTCCTTCAGAGATAAACTCTGCTGCCTTCGGCTCTGAAATGGAAACCTGCAGTTTTACACCAAACACCAGATTTCAGACTCCAACAGGTCCAGCTGTGACAGGCCGTTACCTCCTTCTCCTCCTCCGTCAGCTCCTTCTCCACCTCCCTCAGGTAGTCATCATCAAACTCCACCTCTCTGCAGACCTCCTCCTTCAGCTCCTCCTCCATCATCTCTTCCTCTTCCTCCTCCTTCATCTCCTTCTCCTCTTCCTCCTCTTCCTGTCGTCCTCTCGTCTCTCTCTCTTCGTCTCTTCTGTCTGTTTGACTGTGAGACTCTTCTGAACGTTTAGTGTCCTGTTGGGTTTCCTCCTCGCTGTCTCTCTTCTTCTTCTCCTCTCCCTCCTCCTCCTCCTCTTCCTCTCTGAGGTGAGGAGGCTCCAGAGTCTCCTGGCAGTCGTAGAAGTCCTCCTCCGGCTCCGGCTCCTTCCCTCGGGCCTTTGCAGCTGCTCCTCTCCGGCTCATCCTGACGCTCTGCCACACAGAGATCAATCAAACTGATCAAACTTCCCTTTAAACGAGCACATCTTTGACAATAAAACAAATAAATTATGAATAAAAAGTAGATGGAACAGCAGGTGGACCCCAGCGGGCCTTAAATATGCTGCAGGAGCCATTTGAATCCATCCTTTAGATCTTTCCTTCTCACAGCTGCTACTGCTGTTGCTCTGACTTCAACATTTAATAATAATAATAATAATGATAATAATATATAAGTTTTATATAGCGCTTTTCCGAATGCTCAAAGACGCTTTACATCAGGAACAAACAGAAAGCAGAGACAAAAACGAGACATAAACAAAAAAAATAAAGTAAAATAAAAAACAAAATACACTGTTACAGACATTAGGCACACATTCTGTTTAAAGTCTCAGTTCCTCAGTTTAGCCTCATTGTTGTTATTATTATTGTTGTTGTTATTATTGTTGTCTAAAGGAAACATTCAGTTAATGAAACCTGAGAGTCCCAGATCAGCAGATGGAGGGTAAACACGAGCAGCAACACATTTATTCATTTATTTATTTCCTTCATTTTTTATCTGTTGGTGTGTTTCTGCTGTGAACGGCAGCCCTGTAAAATACATTATATATTTTTATTTTTTCATATATTTCACATCTCATAGGATGGATCAGCTGAGCTACATGCTAACCGCGGAGCTAACAGCCGGCTCCGGACCCGATACGTGACGTCAGCCACCTCCTACGTCACGGCCTCTCATGATGTCATCACTGCGCAGCTTTGTGTCGGATTATTAAAACATTAGAGGTAAAAAAACAGCTGATTTCTGCTCACCTGTGAAGACCGCTCAGTCTGCCCAACACACTCCCTGACGTCACATCCAGGTCAGGACTTCTTCGAGGCTTTTACCCACTTCCGGTTTTCTTCTGCCTCCTGCTGGATCGGGAGCGCGCCGACCTGCGCGTGGCTCTGTCCGTGTTTCCTTTCTTTTTTTTTTTTTTAATAAACTTTATTTATCTTCACAATATCACAGTAACAGCAGTCATGAAAGAAATAGTGTACAGTAATGAACAAAGGACATAAAATGAAAGAAGAACATAGTTAAAAAATACAAAGATAGAAAACTGTTAGAACAGAAGAGAGAAAAATAAAAAAAATTAAAAAGTTTCACAAGTAAACGCGAGTTACAAAAATAAGTTATAGTTATTGTTTTTATAGCCTTTTTGTTAATTGAATTCGAGATTGAGTCAAGATACAATTTTACATCTATTACGAAGAGGTAAAAAAGTGGTTTCCTGTGCATTATTTTACTTTTATGAATATGAAATTTAGCAAGCAACAAAATTAGATTGATAAGGTATGTGGGAGAGGAATCTTTCGCCTTGAAATCTGTGATACCAAACAAAAAAATTTCAAAGAAAATAAGGAAATCTGGTTGGATATAGTTGGATGAACAGATATGTTTCTGGGTAAAGCTTACAAAAAGAACAGGAACTATCAATATTAGCTTTATATATCTGAAGAAAGTGCTTAGTTGGATAAAATTTATGAATTAATTTAAAAGAGACTTCTTTGACTTTATTAGTGAGAAAAAAACTTGTGTGGGAGAGACCAAATTTTTTCCCAAATAACATTCTGCACAAAGGAGTTGCATGTTTCCTTTCTTTGAAGAACGTTCCACGAACACCTGACGTCACCTTATTTATTTATGACTGAAAAAACATTTCATACAAAGAGGAGAACGTGCACGTTCTCATGCACGAGCAGACAAATCAGCATCCTGACTGAGCAAAAAGAATCTTCTGTCCAACAAAATCCTGTGAATTAGAACTCCCACAGCGTTAAAAACATTAATTATGTGCACACACACATATATATATCATAATACATAATAAGAAAATAGAATAAAATAACCAAAAGGGAATTATTAAATCCAGCTAAATAGTTCAAACAATTTTTACTTTGAAAATACATGAAAACGAGCTAAACGTGGCTTTAGTTGTTAAACACCTGCACTCATGAGTAAAGAGAGAGAATTATAATATAATTATAATATATATAATATTCCTAAACTGATGCCAGTCCTGTAGATCTATCCAGAATAAGCTGGATAAAACATTAAAAAAAAATCAATGTTCCAAACTCTAAACATTGATATTAAATTTCAATATACAGTTTGAGTTCACATAGTGTGAGTTCACATAGTTTGAGTTTACATAGTTTGAGTTCACATAGTTTGAGTTCACAGTTTGAGTTCACATAGTTTGAGTTCACATAGTTTGAGTTTACATAGTGTGAGTTCACACAGTTTGAGTTCACATAGTGTGAGTTCACATAGTGTGAGTTCACATAGTGTGAGTTCACATAGTTTGAGTTCACACAGTTTGAGTTTACATAGTTTGAGTTCACATAGTTTGAGTTTACATAGTGTGAGTTTACATAGTGTGAGTTCACATAGTTTGAGTTCACATAGTGTGAGTTCACACAGTTTGAGTTCACATAGTTTGAGTTCACATAGTTTGAGTTCACATAGTTTGAGTTCACATAGTGTGAGTTCACATAGTGTGAGTTCACATAGTTTGAGTTCACATAGTTTGAGTTCACATAGTTTGAGTTCACATAGTGTGAGTTCACATAGTGTGAGTTCACATAGTGTGAGTTCACATAGTTTGAGTTCACATAGTTTGAGTTCACATAGTTTGAGTTCACATAGTTTGAGTTCACATAGTTTGAGTTCACATAGTTTGAGTTTACATAGTTTGAGTTTACATAGTTTGAGTTTACATAGTTTGAGTTCACATAGTTTGAGTTCACATAGTTTGAGTTCACATAGTGTGAGTTCACATAGTTTGAGTTCACATAGTGTGAGTTCACATAGTTTGAGTTCACATAGTTTGAGTTTACATAGTTTGAGTTTACATAGTTTGAGTTTACATAGTTTGAGTTCACATAGTGTGAGTTCACATAGTTTGAGTTCACATAGTGTGAGTTCACATAGTTTGAGTTTACATAGTTTGAGTTTACACAGTTTGAGTTTACATAGTTTGAGTTTACATAGTTTGAGTTCACATAGTTTGAGTTCACATAGTTTGAGTTCACATAGTGTGAGTTCACATAGTTTGAGTTTACATAGTTTGAGTTTACACAGTTTGAGTTTACATAGTTTGAGTTTACATAGTGTGAGTTCACATAGTGTGAGTTCACATAGTTTGAGTTTACATAGTTTGAGTTTACACAGTTTGAGTTTACATAGTTTGAGTTTACATAGTTTGAGTTCACATAGTTTGAGTTCACATAGTTTGAGTTCACATAGTGTGAGTTCACATAGTTTGAGTTCACATAGTGTGAGTTCACATAGTTTGAGTTCACATAGTTTGAGTTTACATAGTTTGAGTTCACATAGTGTGAGTTCACATAGTTTGAGTTCACACAGTTTGAGTTCACATAGTTTGAGTTCACATAGTTTGAGTTCACATAGTTTGAGTTTACATAGTTTGAGTTTACACAGTTTGAGTTTACATAGTTTGAGTTTACATAGTTTGAGTTCACATAGTTTGAGTTCACATAGTGTGAGTTCACATAGTTTGAGTTCACATAGTGTGAGTTCACATAGTTTGAGTTCACATAGTTTGAGTTCACATAGTGTGAGTTCACATAGTTTGAGTTCACATAGTGTGAGTTCACATAGTTTGAGTTTACATAGTTTGAGTTTACACAGTTTGAGTTTACATAGTTTGAGTTCACATAGTTTGAGTTCACATAGTTTGAGTTTACATAGTTTGAGTTTACATAGTTTGAGTTCACATAGTTTGAGTTCACATAGTGTGAGTTTACATAGTTTGAGTTTACATAGTGTGAGTTCACACAGTTTGAGTTCACATAGTTTGAGTTTACATAGTTTGAGTTTACGTAGTTTGAGTTCACATAGATTGAGTTCACATTTCTGAACTTATTTTCTGTCACAAACCACGACCACCTGACTGAGTCCTCATCAAGTTTTATTGATCATAAACTTTAAGAAACATGAATCTACAGCATGTGACAAACTCTGGCATAACAGCACCTGTAGGACCAGCAGGTTCTACAGGAGAGGATGTTCCACAGAAACCCAGAATGACTTCATCCATCATCCATAGAGAGAAATCAGAGATCTCAGCAGCAGGACGGGATTTACAAACTGATGCTAAAAGTACTAAATTACTAAAATTAAACTTTAACGATTGATCAATGATTAACTTTATCATTCAGTGATTAACTTTATCATTCAGTGATTAACTTTATCAACCAACGATTAACTTTATCAACCAATGATTAACTTTATCAACCAACAATTAACTTTATCAACCAATGATTTACTTTATCAACCGACAATTAACTTTATCAACCAACGATTAACTTTATCAACCAATGATTAACTTTATCAACCGACAATTAACTTTATCAACCAACGATTAACTTTATCAACCAACGATTAACTTTATCAACCAACAATTAACTTTATCAACCAATGACTAACTTTATCATTCAACGATTAACTTTATCAACCAACGATTAACTTTATCAACCAACGATTAACTTTATCATTCAGTGATAAACTTTATTGATTGATCGGTGATAAACTTTATTGATCGATCTGTGATAAACTTTATTGATCGATCATTGATAAACTTTATGATTAAACAGTGATAAACTTTAGCGATCGATCGGTGATAAACTTTATTGATCAGTGATAAACTTTATTGATCGATCAGTAATAAACTTCATTGATCGTGATCGATCAGTGATAAACTTTATTGATCGATCGGTGATAAACTTTATTGATCAATCAGTAATAAACTTCATTGATCGTGATCGATCAGTGATAAACTTTATTGATCGATCGGTGATAAACTTTATTGATCAATGATTAATTCTATCAGATTCCTGTTCAGGGGATGAAAAGGAGAAGGAGCGTCTGGTCTGTGCAATCCAAGAGACGAAGGCAGACACTCGGGCATAAGCTCCGGGTCTCTGAGGACGCCCACAGCCAACCCCGAACGAGGTCACACCTGTCAGGAGCCAATCAGAGAGCAGCGTTCCTTTAGACCCCCTGCTGACGTGTCACAGTATGTGTGCATGTGTGTGTGCGTGAGACCCACCAATCTGAGTCCAGCGTCCGTCCTCCAGACTCATCAGTGGACCACCGGAGTCACCCTACAGAAAGTTTAAAACTTTATTCCACCAATCAGCTGCCAGATCTCACACACGTGAGCTACAGGTTGTCATAGCAACGGAATCTACCTGACAGGAGTCGACTCCACCCTCCGGGTACCCGGCACACAGCATGCTGGAGGTGAAGGTGTACTCAGGTAAGAGACGCTGACACTCATGGTGAGCCACCAGCGGAAGCTCCGCCTCCTGGAGAATGTTTGGACTGGACCCTGAGAGAGAGACAGGTGAGCGTCAGGGGGCGGGGCTACATAAACCAACCAGGTGGTGTGAGCCTCAGGGGGCGGGGCTACATAAACCAACCAGGTGGTGTGAGCGTCAGGGGGCGGGGCTACATAAACCAACCAG
This sequence comes from Odontesthes bonariensis, assembly GCF_027942865.1. Lineage (NCBI taxonomy): Eukaryota > Metazoa > Chordata > Actinopteri > Atheriniformes > Atherinopsidae > Odontesthes > Odontesthes bonariensis. The sequence continues at coordinate 149,662 of NC_134521.1, read as the reverse complement.
GTGGTGTGAGCTTCAGGGGGCGGGGCTACATAAACCAACCAGGTGGTGTGAGCGTCAGGGGGCGGGGCTACATAAACCAACCAGGTGATGTGAGCTTCAGGGGGCGGGGCTACATAAACCAACCAGGTGGTGTGAGCCTCAGGGGGCGGGGCTACATAAACCAACCAGGTGGTGTGAGCTTCAGGGGGCGGGGCTACATAAACCAACCAGGTGGTGTGAGCTTCAGGGGGCGGGGCTACATAAACCAACCAGGTGGTGTGAGCGTCAGGGGGCGGGGCTACATAAACCAACCAGGTGGTGTGAGCTTCAGGGGGCGGGGCTACATAAACCAACCAGGTGATGTGAGCGTCAGGGGGCGGGGCTACATAAACCAACCAGGTGGTGTGAGCTTCAGGGGGCGGGGCTACATAAACCAACCAGGTGGTGTGAGCGTCAGGGGGCGGGGCTACATAAACCAACCAGGTGGTGTGAGCGTCAGGGGGCGGGGCTACATAAACCAACCAGGTGATGTGAGCGTCAGGGGGCGGGGCTACATAAACCAACCAGGTGATGTGAGCTTCAGGGGGCGGGGCTACATAAACCAACCAGGTGGTGTGATCGTCAGGGGGCGGGGCTACATAAACCAACCAGGTGGTGTGAGCGTCAGGGGGCGGGGCTACATAAACCAACCAGGTGGTGTGAGCTTCAGGGGGCGGGGCTACATAAACCAACCAGGTGGTGTGAGCTTCAGGGGGCGGGGCTACATAAACCAACCAGGTGGTGTGAGCGTCAGGGGGCGGGGTTACATCAGGTCATGTTGTCAGGTTGTGTCTCACCTCCTTCAGCCTCTCGTCCCCAACCTGAGATGAAACATTTCTTTCCTGCTGGGAAACTCTGATTTTCAGCTGGTAAACACACCGGCTGAACCCACTCTGAAACACACACAGGATCTGTGTGGATTACACGTTTTAAAACACACAAATGCTTAATGCTGAATGAACGTTTCTCTCTTTAATCCCTGTGGATAAACAGCACGTGCACACAGAGAACTGACGGCTGTAGGTGATCGGCTGCTGCAGATGCATCATGGCGATGTCGGCCTGTTTGGTCCTTCTGTCGTACGCTCTGTGGATGAAAACGCGATCGACTCGTCGGGTCTGGACGTCCTCAGAGTTCTGGTCGCTCTGAGCGTGGAGGCCCAGGATGGCCGACCAGAACTGGAGGTGGACGTTCTTCCTGCAGACACAGACCAAGACCTTCCATCTGACATGTGATAGGATGGATCAAAGCGTTCTGGCTCAGGAGGAAGAGCAGTCGCCCACCAATCGGAAGGTCGGCTGTTCGACTCCGGCTTCTGTATGTCAAAGCGTCCTTAGGCACGCCGCTGAACCCCCCGTTGCCTACCGATGCATCCATCAGTGTATGAATGTGTGTGAATGAGTAGAAAACATGAAGTTCTAGACCAGGGGTATTCAATTGAAAGTCACTGAGGTCCAATTATTATTTTTTGTCCGAACCGAAGTCCAGCTTCATAGCCTTCCCCATGTCCCCATTTTCATATGGTTTCAACAATATCTATGGTTAATTTCCAATGCAGGAAATTAAGTTAACTATCTCTTTTATCATAAATAAAAGTGGTCCCAATCAAATAAATTCAAGGCCTTTATTTCAGATTAAAGACAAAATAAATAAAAATAAATAAAAAAGTGCAAACCGAGTGGAATGACTAATTTTTCTCTTAAATTAAAGAGGTCCCAACCTGAGGAATCAAAGGCCTACAATTCATTAAAAAAGTCAACTCAGAAAACAACTAAAAAGTTCAAACATTAACTTAACATTTTCTCTTCTTTGTTCTTAAAATAAGGAGGTAATGAGGGCATACTTTTCAAGAAAAAAAAGTCCACATCTTCAGAAAACAAGTGGCTTTTTAGGGGGGCAAATGCAAACAGAACATTTTTCTTTGAACTTTTCTCTTTTAATTCTTCTTCTTTTACTTTTCTTAATCAGAAAAATGGGCATGTGGCTGACTTGCCAGTAATTAAAATCTTGGCCATTATCATGCAGACATGTAGGTGTTCATCATTGAGCCTAGAACGGAACTTGTTTTTGACAAAAAACCGTTTGCACGTTGCTGGGCTGTAAATGAATGTGTGATGAGTCGGGTCGACCTGTCATACTGTGCTTGCAGTTCAGTGCCCTCAGCTCGGACTTCAGGGGATAACTTTGCTCAAAGGAGCTGTGCTTTGATTGATAGTGGCGCTTCACGTTGCCCCTTTTAATTAATGCCACGTTTTCGGAGCATATGAGGCGCGCTGGTTTTGATTTGTTTGCCGGAAGAATGAACATAAATTTCTCCGTCCAGTCATCTTTAAAACAACGATTTTCTTCGTCTACTTTCCACCTTTTGGAGCAAGCCGTGTTACCTCGGTAGTGTCTCTTAACGTAACTGTTCTTCTCTGCTTCTTGTTCTACTGTGATGCACTGGTTAAACTAACAATTGTATTGGCTCAACTGAATGAAGCTATTGTCGTATTAACTGGAGTAGCAGCGCCCGCTGTCAATTAGCCACGACCGTCCAGATCCGGACCGAGGTCCGCCATTTGGTGATGCCTGTTCTAGACTAAGACGTGCTGTATGAGTGTGAGTGAATGGTTGAATGCGCCATATAGTGTTGAAGTGGTCTGTTAGACTAGAAAAGCTCTTTACAAGTACCGTACAGTCCATATTACAGGGACTTCAACATGTTATTGGCATTAAAGGAACTGCATTAGGCTGGCTTAAGTCATATTTATCTGATAGATTCCAGTTTGCTCTTATCCAAGGTCGGGTTGCACAGGCAACAGGTCCATGAGGGAAACCCAGACATCCCTCTCTTCCAGCTAATCCTGGGGGATCCTGAGCCATTCACAGGCCAGATGGGATATATAATCTCTCCAGTGAATTCTGAGCCTGCCACGGAACCTCCTCCCAGTTGCCTTAAAAAAAACAGGTGACCAGGAGGCAACAAAGGAGGCAACAAAGGAGGCAACAAAGGAGGCAACCCTAACAAGATGAACCAACTGACTCCTTTCTATGGGAGGAACAGTGGCTCCTCACCCTATTTCTAAGCCCGCTAACTCGCTAACTCGCTAACTCGCTAACAGCTTCTGATGTGGAAACATTTAAAGATCTGTGTGATCTGATGGTTTTGGAACAATTTAAAAATGTTATTCCTGTTTGTGTTGCTACTTATCTAACAGAACAGCAAGTCAGAACTGTTGGTCATGCAGCTGCTCCAGCTGATCAGTATGTTTGGACTCATTCTAACCCTGACTGGGGAAATGGGCATCATCTTAAGGATAAAACTAATCATGAGTGGTTGTCTGTGCCCTCAGAAAGGCAAGGAAAGCATCTCCATGCAGTCCTGAAGAATGTCCATGCCTCTGTATGCCTCTGGTGTGCACCTCCTTACTGTAGTCCTAGATGGTTTGGCCTTTCTTGGTTTGGTTTCCTCAGCTCTCAGACAGACCTGTCTCTGGTTAATTGGTCTCAGCTGCTGTCTATAGTATATCATCTCTGTGGTTTCTCTCAGATTCTTGCTGTTGTTGTTACTGATTGTCTGTGTCCTGGTTTTCTTCTGGTTAGTTTGGTCTTTTGTTTTTACTGATGAATTTAGTTTTCTGGTTATTCAGCCTGGTTTAGATAAAACCTAAATCTAGATAAAACCTTCAGTTAGTTTTCAGTCTGCCTCCAATCTGCTGTCTGCGACTCCTCCTCAGCCTCCTCAACCCATCAATCTGCAACACATTTCTCTTTAATGTGTTCGTGCAGAGCTCAAAATGCTTCTGCTCATTTTTATCTGCTGATAACCCACATATTGATACATGTTGATTCATCCCTGCTTTAACGGGGAGCTTTCTTACATGCAATCTAAGTTATTTGAATAAAATCTGAATAGAATCTGAATAGAATCTGTCCACATTTGTGTCTGTGGCGTAAACTTTGAAAATAAAGGCTGGACCCGTCCATCTGTGCACTGAACCAGCACTGGCACTACGCATAGAAAAGGAAACCCATCAGGTACCTAGCTGCACCGAGCAGGACAGAGGCGGGACAGAGCTGAAGCCTAACCCTAACCCTACCCTAACCCTTACCTGCTTGGATGTGTAGTTGTCTGTAAAATAATCTCACCCATAGACACAGTGCGCAGCAGTAAGCAGCCAATCACGCCCAATCAGTGAGGCTCCACAAGCATGACGCCCTCTCCAGTGTAGAGACACGATCCACGGCCACGCCCCCTTGACTGAATTGACCCCGCCCACCACTTTGACCTCACCTGATAGAAACAGGTCAAACAACAGTGAGAATGAAACTAAGCAAAAGCTGCAGCTCAAACTCTAAACTCAGCAGATTTAATTTTCTCACCGTCACCAGGTTCCCTGTCCTCTGATTGGTTAAGCTCACTTGTGACATTAGTGACCAGACGTTGCCCACATGCTGAAACACACAAAGGTTTGTTAATTCTTCAAACATGAAACATCTGGAGTCAATCTGGAAAATGTAAGTCAGTGTTTATGTGCATAGGGTTGTTAGGGTTGGTTGGACCAACCGACTGTCCAGGTGTACCCCACTGCCCACCTGTGGCAGATGGTTTAGGGTGGGTCAGTGTTCAGGGGTTTACTCACGTTGGTTGCTACAGCTCAGTGAAATCACCTCTCCACTCCTGCAGGTTTCACTGTAAAAAACATCAGAAATGTTAACACCATTAAAGGCTGAATGAAGCAGCTAGCTTAGTGATCAGCAAATATTAAGTGTCCAAGGAAAGTTATCAATATTAAAAAAATGATCAATGAAACTCATTAACTATGGCACAACACTGACAGAAGTTAGAAGTTAAAAACTAAACCTCAGTATAAGTCTCAAAATATGTTGATTTATGCAGTACGCATCAATGTAAGACAGATACGACACATACAGAACAGACATGAACCATGAAAAGAACGACTACAGATGGTTCTGGTTCTTGACCCACATCCAATGGTCAGAAAAAGCCAGATTTAATAATGTCTGACAATATAAAATATATAATATACCGTTATTAAAATACAGAATCTACCTGTGAGTTTGACCAAGATTTGCGAGTCATGTTTATTAGTTGATTATGTTGCTTTCCTTCATGTTCCAATAAATCAGAATTCAACCAGGAACGGGTAATATGTGTTTGATATTCAACCTTCAGATCATTTCAGGACCTATGTTGAAAATTATTGGAGATGTTCTTTTTTATTTAAAGGACCCTGTCCCTTTACAAATGAGAAAATATTAATTGACGAACTTCGATCATTCCAAACTGAAGCGTGCCAGTCCATTTAGATTTAGGCTTTCCAATGGTATAAAATATCTCGGAATAATTGTGGACAACAACCTCAGAACCCTGTACCGATTGAATAACCTCCCATTGCTCTGTGAAAAAACATTTCTGACAATACAGATGCACACGCTGATGGGCTTTTTTTACATTCTGCGGCACGTGAAGCTTCAAACACAGTTTGACCAGTTTATGTCCAGTTTATGTCCAGTTTATGCCCAGTTTATGCCCAGTTTATGCCCAGTTTATGCCCAGTTTATGTCCAGTTTATGTCCAGTTTATGCCCAGTTTATGTCCAGTTTATGTCCAGTTTATGTCCAGTTTATGCCCAGTTTATGCCCAGTTTATGCCCAGTTTATGTCCAGTTTATGTCCAGTTTATGTCCAGTTTATGCCCAGTTTATGTCCCAATGCTGAGCTGCAGCATGCCGCCATCTTGGTCAGACTCTTCACAGCTTCCTGTCACCATGACCAGAATCATCACCCTCTCACCCACACTGCTTTAGTACCAAGTCTGATGTTTTAATGAGAGTTCTGCTTGAATCTGTATTTTAGCTGTAGTTTCAGGTCTTGCTCTGGTTCTGGTTCTGGTCCTGCTCACCTGACACTGGTTTCCACTGATCCGTTACTGCTGACAGTGACTGTGGCAAACGGGGAATCTTGTGGCACAGCAGGCAGCAGCGATCCCTCTCCAGACCTGCCGGAAATCAGAAATCACACCTGAAGTCACAAATTTAATCTTTATACATCCTTCCATTACGTAACAAAATCAGCTGCCAGTTTGGGAGGCAGAGCCTTCGGTTATCAGGCCCCTCTCTGTGGAACCAGCTGCCAGTTTGGGAGGCAGAGCCTTCAGTTATCAGGCCCCTCTCTGTGGAACCAGCTGCCAGTTTGGGAGGCAGAGCCTTCGGTTATCAGGCCCCTCTCTGTGGAACCAGCTGCCAGTTTGGGAGGCAGAGCCTTCAGTTATCAGGCCCCTCTCTGTGGAACCAGCTGCCAGTTTGGGAGGCAGAGCCTTCAGTTATCAGGCCCCTCTCTGTGGAACCAGCTGCCAGTTTGGGAGGCAGAGCCTTCAGTTATCAGGCCCCTCTCTGTGGAACCAGCTGCCAGTTTGGGAGGCAGAGCCTTCAGTTATCAGGCCCCTCTCTGTGGAACCAGCTGCCAGTTTGGGAGGCAGAGCCTTCAGTTATCAGGCCCCTCTCTGTGGAACCGGCTGCCAGTTTGGGAGGCAGAGCCTTCAGTTATCAGGCCCCTCTCTGTGGAACCGGCTGCCAGTTTGGGAGGCAGAGCCTTCAGTTATCAGGCCCCTCTCTGTGGAACCGGCTGCCAGTTTGGGAGGCAGAGCCTTCAGTTATCAGGCCCCTCTCTGATGAACCAGCTGCCAGTTTAGGAGGCAGAGCCTTCAGTTATCAGGCCCCTCTCTGTGGAACCAGCTGCCAGTTTGGGAGGCAGAGCCTTCCGTTATCAGGCCCCTCTCTGTGGGACCAGCTGCCAGTTTGGGAGGCAGAGCCTTCCGTTATCAGGCCCCTCTCTGTGGGACCAGCTGCCAGTTTGGGAGGCAGAGCCTTCAGTTATCAGGCCCCTCTCTGAGGAACCAGCTGCCAGTTTGGGAGGCAGAGCCTTCAGTTATCAGGCCCCTCTCTGTGGAACCAGCTGCCAGTTTGGGAGGCAGAGCCTTCAGTTATCAGGCCCCTCTCTGTGGGACCAGCTGCCAGTTTGGGAGGCAGAGCCTTTAGTTATCAGGCCCCTCTCTGTGGAACCAGCTGCCAGTTTGGGAAGCAGAGCCTTCAGTTATCAGGCCCCTCTCTGTGGAACCAGCTGCCAGTTTGGGAGGCAGAGCCTTCAGTTATCAGGCCCCTCTCTGTGGAACCAGCTGCCAGTTTGGGAGGCAGAGCCTTCAGTTATCAGGCCCCTCTCTGTGGAACCAGCTGCCAGTTTGGGAGGCAGAGCCTTCAGTTATCAGGCCCCTCTCTGAGGAACCAGCTGCCACTTTGGCTTCAGGAAGCAGACACCCTCTCTACCTTTAAGATCAGGCTTAGAACTTTAATTCATCCATCCATGGAGGTGCCACCCTAACCTCTTACTTCAGAGTAAAACAAAGATATCCCTTTCTGCCTTTTGCTGGAAAATCTTCAAATGACCAGTCTTTCATCTGAATTCATTTGTCATTGGAACATGTAGACAGGTGAGTTACCTGTATCCAAGGTAGCGACAGGTGAAGTCTGACAGGTTAGAGCTCCAGCCGTCAGCACACACGGTGAGCAGAGAGGAAATGAGCTGCACCTGGAGCCGACTGGAACCGTTCACCTGCAACACAACTGTGACATGCACAGGTGAGGGTGTGTTAAAGGCAGCTGAGGGACTATTTTGTGCTGAGGTAGGCAGGTAGGGTAAAGACCCCAACTGGAGGTTGTACCTTTCATGCAGGGGATTTGAACCCAGGTCACCCACATGAAAGGTGCCATCTTACCCCTAAACTCCCCCATCCCTGTACATGTACACCACACATACCACAGTCAGCTTCATCAGAGCCATCGGGACAGTCAACAACGCCATCACATTGACCGTTACCATGGATACAACTTCCTGTCTGACACTGGAACTGGCCAACTGCACATGGAGCTGTACACAAACACATGACTGATCAGTATCAATAACAGATCAATGGAATGGACCTGAGACCCCGACCTCACCTGGAGACCCCAGGCTGACCCCGCAGGTGAAGTTGGCCCTGAATCCTCGGCCGTGTCCCGAGCTGTCCGTATGAAACCACACCGTCATCTGATTGGTTGTGGAAAACAAGTCGTGGACGGCGCTGCCGGTGAGAACAGCTGGAGAAAACAACAAGATAACACCTGAAGAAGAAAGTCATTTACACAGCTGCAGGTGAGGACAGCTGGAGAAAACAACAAGATAACACCTGAAGAAGAAAGTCATTTACACAGCTGCAGGTGAGAACAGCTGGAGAAAACAACAAGATAACACCTGAAGAAGAAAGTCATTTACACAGCTGCAGGTGAAGACAGCTGGAGAAAACAACAAGAGAACACCTGAAGAAGAAAGTCATTTACACAGCTGCAGGTGAGGACAGCTGGAGAAAACAACAAAAAAACACCTGAAGAAGAAAGTCATTTACACAGCTGCAGGTGAGAACAGCTGGAGAAAACAACAAGATAACACCTGAAGAAGAAAGTCATTTACACAGCTGCAGGTGAAGACAGCTGGAGAAAACAACAAAAAAACACCTGAAGAAGAAAGTCATTTACACAGCTGCAGGTGAAGACAGCTGGAGAAAACAACAAGAGAACACCTGAAGAAGAAAGTCATTTACACAGCTGCAGGTGAAGACAGCTGGAGAAAACAACAAGAGAACACCTGAAGAAGAAAGTCATTTACACAGCTGCAGGTGAGGACAGCTGGAGAAAACAACAAAAAAACACCTGAAGAAGAAAGTCATTTACACAGCTGCAGGTGAGAACAGCTGGAGAAAACAACAAGATAACACCTGAAGAAGAAAGTCATTTACACAGCTGCAGGTGAAGACAGCTGGAGAAAACAACAAGATAACACCTGAAGAAGAAAGTCATTTACACAGCTGCAGGTGAGGACAGCTGGAGAAAACAACAAGATAACACCTGAAGAAGAAAGTCATTTACACAGCTGCAGGTGAGGACAGCTGGAGAAAACAACAAGAGAACACCTGAAGAAGAAAGTCATTTACACAGCTGCAGGTGAGAACAGCTGGAGAAAACAACAAGATAACACCTGAAGAAGAAAGTCATTTACACAGCTGCAGGTGAGGACAGCTGGAGAAAACAACAAGATAACACCTGAAGAAGAAAGTCATTTACACAGCTGCAGGTGAGAACAGCTGGAGAAAACAACAAGAGAACACCTGAAGAAGAAAGTCATTTACACAGCTGCAGGTGAGAACAGCTGGAGAAAACAACAAAAAAACACCTGAAGAAGAAAGTCATTTACACAGCTGCAGGTGAGGACAGCTGGAGAAAACAACAAGATAACACCTGAAGAAGAAAGTCATTTACACAGCTGCAGGTGAGGACAGTTGGAGAAAACAACAAGAGAACACCTGAAGAAGAAAGTCATTTACACAGCTGCAGGTGAGGACAGCTGGAGAAAACAACAAGAGAACACCTGAAGAAGAAAGTCATTTACACAGCTGCAGGTGAGGACAGCTGGAGAAAACAACAAAAAAACACCTGAAGAAGAAAGTCATTTACACAGCTGCAGGTGAGGACAGCTGGAGAAAACAACAAGATAACACCTGAAGAAGAAAGTCATTTACACAGCTCCTCACCCAGTAAGGTGGAGTTAGTTCCCGTCCCGTCCCGCACCTCCACCATGTCAAAGGTGGCCTCCACATCAAAGTCCAGGAAGTGGAGCCGGATGTTCTGACCCTCCATGGCGTGCAGAGTCCAAAGACCTGACACAGAGAATCATGGGTAATTAATGTGGACGATGTGGTTAAAAAAACGTGCAAAGATTCAGGTACGAGTCAGAAGTAGAACAAACAGGTTCACTCACAGTTTGCCCTGTTTGCGTAGGACTGAGGGTAGTTTTGTGAGCTGAAGGTGGAGTTTGACTCCCAGAGATCAAACGGTCCTTCACAGTCAGCTAAACCAATCAGAGAAAAAAGGAAGTGGCGTCAAACAGGATCCAGACTCTACCAGAACCAAACCCCAACCTGGGTCTACCTGTAACTGGGTATCAGGGGGCGGTCTCTGGTGGTTTGGTCTGTGTCTCACCTGGTAAGGGAGGTGTGGTGGTTGGTGGGGGGTACCTGGTAAGGGAGGTGTGGTGGTTGGTGGGGGTACCTGGTAAGAGAGGTGTGGTGGTTGGGTGGGGGGTACCTGGTAAGGGACGTGTGGTGGTTGGTGGGGGTACCTGGTAAGGGACGTGTAGTGGTTGGGTGGGGGGTACCTGGTAAGGGAGGTGTGGTGGTTGGTGGGGGTACCTGGTACGGGACGTGTGGTGGTTGGGTGGGGGGTACCTGGTAAGGGAGGTGTGGTGGTCGGTGGGGGGGTACCTGGTAAGGGACGTGTGGTGGTTGGTGGGGGGGTACCTGGTAAGAGAGGTGTGGTGGTTGGGTGGGGGTACCTGGTAAGGGAGGTGTGGTGGTTGGGTGGGGGGTACCTGGTAAGGGACGTGTGGTGGTTGGGTGGGGGGGTACCTGGTAAGAGAGGTGTGGTGGTTGGGTGGGGGTACCTGGTAAGGGACGTGTGGTGGTTGGTGGGGGTACCTGGTAAGGGAGGTGTGGTGGTTGGGTGGGGGGTACCTGGTAAGGGACGTGTGGTGGTTGGTGGGGGTACCTGGTAAGGGAGGTGTGGTGGTTGGGTGGGGGGTACCTGGTAAGGGAGGTGTGGTGGTTGGTGGGGGTACCTGGTAAGGGAGGTGTGGTGGTTGGTGGGGGTACCTGGTAAGGGACGTGTGGTGGTTGGGTGGGGGGTACCTGGTAAGGGAGGTGTGGTGGTTGGTGGGGGTACCTGGTAAGGGACGTGTGGTGGTTGGGTGGGGGGTACCTGGTAAGGGAGGTGTGGTGGTTGGTGGGGGGTACCTGGTAAGGGAGGTGTGGTGGTTGGTGGGGGTACCTGGTAAGGGACGTGTGGTGGTTGGGTGGGGGGTACCTGGTAAGGGAGGTGTGGTGGTCGGTGGGGGTACCTGGTAAGGGAGGTGTGGTGGTTGGTGGGGGTACATTGGTTGGTTCAGGGGGGGCGGGGCCACAGGGATCAGATGTCAGTGTGATGTCATCCAGAGCGATGTCGTTCCTCATGCCTCCTCTCTTCTGAGCTTCAAACACCACCTGCAGAGGTCACATGATCATTCAGAGGTTAGCTACGTTCTTTAGCTACGTTCTTTAGCTACATTCTTTAGCTTCGTTCTTTAGCTTTGTTCTTTAGCTTTGTTCTTTAGCTTCGTTCTTTAGCTACGTTCTTTAGCTTTGTTCTTTAGCTTCGTTCTTTAGCTACGTTCTTTAGCTTCGTTCTTTAGCTTTGTTCTTTAGCTTCGTTCTTTAGCTACGTTCTTTAGCTACGTTCTTTAGCTACGTTCTTTAGCTACGTTCTTTAGCTTTGTTCTTTAGCTTCGTTCTTTAGCTACGTTCTTTAGCTTCGTTCTTTAGCTACGTTCTTTAGCTTCGTTCTTTAGCTTTGTTCTTTAGCTTCGTTCTTTAGCTACGTTCTTTAGCTACGTTCTTTAGCTACGTTCTTTAGTGTGATGGTCTGTGTGATGTCACTGACCGTGGCCTCTGAGGTCAGGTTCAGGGTCACTTGGCCATAGTTCCAGTCGTTGCCATAGTTACCGCCTCTCTGGAACACCACGGTAACGGCGGACTCTGGCTGAGAGGAGTGCAGCAGGACTCTGAGACGATGGACATCCTCGCCAAACATGTGGTACCTGCAGACAGACATGTTTACACCTCATGCAGGTGATTAGTTGGTGATTTTATGTTTAAATCTGTTAATACAACCTGATTTCCTAAAAAACAAATGGGATGCTGTTTTAAATATTTAAAAAATAGATCGATTGATCACTTTTTTACTTTTTATAACTAATTATTTTCATCCTTTTTATACATCTTGAAAACTTGCTGCCCTTTTGTTTACATATTCCTTTGGTGTTTTCAGTGATGCATGTTTTGTTTGTGCATTTATGTGGTCATTCCAGATGTTTACAAGTATTTGTTGTTTACCAGAAGCTCAAACACATGGGCTGCGTGGGTGGTGTCAAAAGGGGGCTGTGGATCCTGAAGCTCTTCAGCCATTGGCCGGGACTCGGAGGAGTCACGATGTAGAAGCCTGTCGGAGAGTAATACAAATCAATCAATGCTGGGTTTTGTTGAAAATGTTCCTTTCAATGTTTTTGAGACAAAAGTGTGCCTGATGATGTCATGATGATGACCACCAGGTGAAACCCACCTGAGCTGTTTCCCAGCGTGTGGTCAGCGCTCGGGCCCGTGAACGGAGGAAAGGTGGCGCCGCTGGTTTGGATCCAGTCGCCGTCATCGTCCGGCTGCTGCCTCCAGAAACAAAGGCCGAGCTCAAAGCTGCAGCTCAGCTTCTCCTGGTCTGAGAGGGAAAGAAAGTGAGACACCCGGTTCTGTTCGGGTCTGTTCAGTTCTGTTCGGTTCTGTTCGAGTCTGTTCGGGTATGTTCGGGTCTGTTGGATTATGTTGGGTTCTGTTGGGGTCTGTTCGGGTCTGTTGGGTTCTGTTGGGGTCTGTTCGGTTCTGTTAGGATCTGTTCGGGTATGTTCGGGTCTGTTGGGTTCTGTTGGGGTCTGTTCGGTTCTGTTAGGTTCTGTTCGGGTATGTTCGGGTCTGTTGGGTTCTGTTGGGGTCTGTTGGGGTCTGTTCGGGTCTGTTGGGTTCTGTTGGGGACTGTTGGGTTCTGTTGGGGTCTGTTCGGGTCTGTTGGGGTCTGTTGGGTTCTGTTGGGGTCTGTTGGGTTCTGTTCGGGTCTGTTTGGGTCTGTTGGGTTCTGTTGGGTTCTGTTGGGTTCTGTTGAGGTCTGTTCAGTTCTGTTCGGTTATGTTCGAGTCTGTTCGGGTCTGTTGGGGTCTGTTGGGTTCTGTTGGGGTCTGTTGGGTTCTGTTCGGGTCTGTTTGGGTCTGTTGGGTTCTGTTCGGTTCTGTTGGGTTCTGAAACAAAGGCCGAGCTCAAAGCTGCAGCTCAGCTTCTCCTGGTCTGAGAGGGAAAAAAAGTGAGAACACCCTGTTCTGTTGGGTTCTGTTGGGTTCTGTTGGGTTCTGTCCGGGTCTGTTGGGTTCTGTTGGGTTCTGTTGGGTTCTGTTGGGTTCTGTTGGGGTCTGTTGGGTTCTGTTGGGTTCTGTTCGGTTCTGTTGGGTTCTGTTCGGGTCTGTTGGGTTCTGTTGGGTTCTGTTGGGGTGTGTTGGGTTCTGTTGGGTTCTGTTGGGTTCTGTTCGGGTCTGTTCAGTTCTGTTCGGTTCTGTTCGAGTCTGTTCGGTTCTGTTCGAGTCTGTTCGGGTCTGTTCGGGTCTGTTGGGTTCTGTTCGGGTCTGTTTGGGTCTGTTAGGTTCTGTTCGGGTCTGTTCGGGTCTGTTGGGTTCTGTTCGGGTCTGTTTGGGTCTGTTAGGTTCTGTTCGGGTCTGTTCGGGTCTGTTCGAGTCTGTTTGGTTCTGTTAGGTTCTGTTCGGATCTGTTCGGGTCTGTTCAGTTTTGTTCGGATCTGTTCGGTTCTGTTCGGATCTGTTCGGGTCTGTTCGGTTCTGTTCGGTTCTGTTCGGTTTGGTTCTGTTCGGATCTGTTCGGTTCTGTTTGGTTCTGTTCGGTTCTGTTTGGTTCTGTTCGGGTCTGTTCAGGTCTGTTGGGTTCTGTTCGGGTCTGTTGGGTTCTGTTCGGGTCTGTTGGGTTCTGTTCGGGTCTGTTCGGGTCTGTTCGGATCTGTTGGGTTCTGTTGGGTTCTGTTCGGTTCTGTTCGGGTCTGTTGGGTTCTGTTCGGGTCTGCTGAGTTCTGTTCGGTTCTGTTCGGGTCTGTTGGGTTCTGTTCGGGTCTGTTGGGTTCTGTTCGGGTCTGTTCGGGTCTGTTGGGTTCTGTTCGGGTCTGTTCGGGTGTGTTTGGTTCTGTTCGGGTCTGTTCGGATCTGTTCGGATCTGTTCGGTTCTGTTCAGTTCTGTTCGGTTCGGTTCTGTTCGGATCTGTTCGGGTCTGTTCAGTTCTGTTCGGTTCGGTTCGGTTCTGTTTGGTTCTGTTCAGGTCTGTTCTGTTCGGGTCTGTTCTGTTCGGGTCTGTTCGGGTCTGTTGGGTTCTGTTCGGGTCTGTTCGGGTCTGTTGGGTTCTGTTCGGGTCTGTTGGGTTCTGTTGGATTCTGTTGGGTTCTGTTCGGGTGTGTTTGGTTCTGTTCGGGTCTGTTGGGTTCTGTTTGGGTCTTTTCGGTTCTGTTCGGGTCTATTGGGTTCTGTTCGGTTCTGTTCGGGTGTGTTCGGTTCTGTTCGGGTGTGTTTGGTTCTGTTCGGGTGTGTTGGGTTCTGTTCGGGTGTGTTGGGTTCTGTTCCGGTCTGTTCGGGTCTGTTGGGTTCTGTTCGGGTCTGTTGGGTTCTGTTGGGTTCTGTTCGGGTCTGTTCGAGTGTGTTTGGTTCTGTTCGGGTCTGTTCGGGTGTGTTTGGTTCTGTTCGGGTCTGTTCGGGTCTGTTCAGTTCTGTTCGGTTCGGTTCGGTTCTGTTTGGTTCTGTTCAGGTCTGTTCTGTTCGGGTCTGTTCTGTTCGGGTCTGTTCGGGTCTGTTGGGTTCTGTTCGGGTCTGTTCGGGTCTGTTGGGTTCTGTTGGATTCTGTTGGGTTCTGTTCGGGTGTGTTTGGTTCTGTTCGGGTCTGTTGGGTTCTGTTTGGGTCTTTTCGGTTCTGTTCGGGTCTATTGGGTTCTGTTCGGTTCTGTTCGGGTGTGTTCGGTTCTGTTCGGGTGTGTTTGGTTCTGTTCGGGTGTGTTGGGTTCTGTTCGGGTGTGTTGGGTTCTGTTCCGGTCTGTTCGGGTCTGTTGGGTTCTGTTCGGGTCTGTTGGGTTCTGTTGGGTTCTGTTCGGGTCTGTTCGAGTGTGTTTGGTTCTGTTCGGGTCTGTTCGGGTGTGTTTGGTTCTGTTCGGGTCTGTTCGGGTGTGTTTGGTTCTGTTCGGGTCTGTTGGGTTCTGTTCGGGTCTGTTCGGTTCTGTTCGGGTCTGTTGGGTTCTGTTCGGTTCTGTTCGGGTGGTTTGGTTCTGTTCGGGTCTGTTGGGTTCTGTTCGGGTCTGTTCGGGTCTGTTCGGGTCTGTTGGGTTCTGTTGGGTTCTGTTGGGGTGTGTTGGGTTCTGTTGGGTTCTGTTGGGTTCTGTTGGGTTCTGTTCGGGTCTGTTGGGTTCTGTTGGGTTCCGTTGGGGTGTGTTGGGTTCTGTTCTGTTCGGGTCTGTTGGGTTCTGTTGGGTTCCGTTGGGGTGTGTTGGGTTCTGTTGCGTTCTGTTGGGTTCTGTTCGGGTCTGTTGGGTTCTGTTGGGTTCTGTTCGGGTCTGTTGGGTTCTGTTGGGGTGTGTTGGGTTCTGTTGGGTTCTGTTCGGGTCTGTTGGGTTCTGTTGGGTTCTGTTCGGGTCTGTTGGGTTCTGTTGGGTTCTGTTCGGGTCTGTTGGGTTTTGTTGGGTTCTGTTGGGTTCTGTTCGGGTCTGTTGGGTTCTGTTGGGTTCTGTTGGGTTCTGTTGAGGTCTGTTCAGTTCTGTTCGGTTATGTTCGAGTCTGTTCGGGTCTGTTCGGGTCTGTTGGGTTCTGTTGGGGTCTGTTGGGTTCTGTTCGGGTCTGTTTGGGTCTGTTGGGTTCTGTTCGGGTCTGTTCGGGTCTGTTTGGTTCTTTTAGGTTCTGTTCGGATCTGTTCGGGTCTGTTCAGTTCTGTTCGGTTCTGTTCGGTTCTGTTCAGTTCTGTTCGGTTCTGTTCGGGTCTGTTGGGTTCTGTTCGGTTCTGTTTGGTTCTGTTCAGTTCTGTTCGGGTCTGTTCAGTTCTGTTCGGTTCTGTACGGTTCTGTTCAGTTCTGTTCGGTTCTGTTCGGTTCTGTTCAGTTCTGTTCAGTTCTGTTCGGTTCGGTTCTGTTCGGGTCTGTTGGGTTCTGTTCAGTTCTGTTCTGTTCAGTTCGGTTCTGTTCGGTTCTGTTCAGTTCTGTTCGGTTCGGTTCTGTTTGGGTCTGTTCAGTTCTGTTCGGTTCTGTTTGGTTCTATTCTGTTCTGTTCGGGTCTGTTCGGGTCTGTTGGGTTCTGGTCAGGTCTGTTCGGGTCTGTTGGGTTCTGTTCGGGTCTGTTGGGTTCTGTTCGGGTCTGTTGGGTTCTGTTCGGGTCTGTTGGGTTCTGTTCGGGTCTGTTCGGGTCTGTTGGATTCTGTTCGGGTCTTTTCGGGTCTGTTGGGTTCTGTTGGGTTCTGTTCGGGTCTGTTGGGTTCTGTTCGGGTCTGTTCGGGTCTGTTGGGTTCTGTTGGATTCTGTTGGGTTCTGTTCGGGTGTGTTTGGTTCTGTTCGGGTCTGTTGGGTTCTGTTTGGGTCTTTTCGGTTCTGTTCGGGTCTATTGGGTTCTGTTCGGTTCTGTTCGGGTGTGTTCGGTTCTGTTCGGGTGTGTTTGGTTCTGTTCGGGTGTGTTGGGTTCTGTTCGGGTGTGTTGGGTTCTGTTCCGGTCTGTTCGGGTCTGTTGGGTTCTGTTCGGGTCTGTTGGGTTCTGTTGGGTTCTGTTCGGGTCTGTTCGAGTGTGTTTGGTTCTGTTCGGGTCTGTTCGGGTGTGTTTGGTTCTGTTCGGGTCTGTTCGGGTGTGTTTGGTTCTGTTCGGGTCTGTTGGGTTCTGTTCGGGTCTGTTCGGTTCTGTTCGGGTCTGTTGGGTTCTGTTCGGTTCTGTTCGGGTGGTTTGGTTCTGTTCGGGTCTGTTGGGTTCTGTTCGGGTCTGTTCGGG
Organism: Odontesthes bonariensis; assembly: GCF_027942865.1. Taxonomy (NCBI): domain Eukaryota; kingdom Metazoa; phylum Chordata; class Actinopteri; order Atheriniformes; family Atherinopsidae; genus Odontesthes; species Odontesthes bonariensis. The sequence continues at coordinate 132,921 of NC_134521.1, read as the reverse complement.
TCTGTTCGGGTCTGTTGGGTTCTGTTGGGTTCTGTTGGGGTGTGTTGGGTTCTGTTGGGTTCTGTTGGGTTCTGTTGGGTTCTGTTCGGGTCTGTTGGGTTCTGTTGGGTTCCGTTGGGGTGTGTTGGGTTCTGTTCTGTTCGGGTCTGTTGGGTTCTGTTGGGTTCCGTTGGGGTGTGTTGGGTTCTGTTGCGTTCTGTTGGGTTCTGTTCGGGTCTGTTGGGTTCTGTTGGGTTCTGTTCGGGTCTGTTGGGTTCTGTTGGGGTGTGTTGGGTTCTGTTGGGTTCTGTTCGGGTCTGTTGGGTTCTGTTGGGTTCTGTTCGGGTCTGTTGGGTTCTGTTGGGTTCTGTTCGGGTCTGTTGGGTTTTGTTGGGTTCTGTTGGGTTCTGTTCGGGTCTGTTGGGTTCTGTTGGGTTCTGTTGGGTTCTGTTGAGGTCTGTTCAGTTCTGTTCGGTTATGTTCGAGTCTGTTCGGGTCTGTTCGGGTCTGTTGGGTTCTGTTGGGGTCTGTTGGGTTCTGTTCGGGTCTGTTTGGGTCTGTTGGGTTCTGTTCGGGTCTGTTCGGGTCTGTTTGGTTCTTTTAGGTTCTGTTCGGATCTGTTCGGGTCTGTTCAGTTCTGTTCGGTTCTGTTCGGTTCTGTTCAGTTCTGTTCGGTTCTGTTCGGGTCTGTTGGGTTCTGTTCGGTTCTGTTTGGTTCTGTTCAGTTCTGTTCGGGTCTGTTCAGTTCTGTTCGGTTCTGTACGGTTCTGTTCAGTTCTGTTCGGTTCTGTTCGGTTCTGTTCAGTTCTGTTCAGTTCTGTTCGGTTCGGTTCTGTTCGGGTCTGTTGGGTTCTGTTCAGTTCTGTTCTGTTCAGTTCGGTTCTGTTCGGTTCTGTTCAGTTCTGTTCGGTTCGGTTCTGTTTGGGTCTGTTCAGTTCTGTTCGGTTCTGTTTGGTTCTATTCTGTTCTGTTCGGGTCTGTTCGGGTCTGTTGGGTTCTGGTCAGGTCTGTTCGGGTCTGTTGGGTTCTGTTCGGGTCTGTTGGGTTCTGTTCGGGTCTGTTGGGTTCTGTTCGGGTCTGTTGGGTTCTGTTCGGGTCTGTTCGGGTCTGTTGGATTCTGTTCGGGTCTTTTCGGGTCTGTTGGGTTCTGTTGGGTTCTGTTCGGGTCTGTTGGGTTCTGTTCGGGTCTGTTGGGTTCTGTTTGGTTCTGTTCGGGTGTGTTTGGTTCTGTTGGGGTCTGTTGGGGTCTGTTGGGTTCTGTTGGGGTCTGTTCGGGTCTGTTGGATTCTGTTGGGGTCTGTTGGGGTCTGTTGGGTTCTGTTGGGTTCTGTTCGGTTCTGTTCGGGTGTGTTTGGTTCTGTTCGGGTCTGTTGGGTTCTGTTCGGTTCTGTTCGGGTGTGTTTGGTTCTGTTCGGGTGTGTTTGGTTCTGTTCGGGTCTGTGGTCACAGCTTACCAGAGAGGCCGGAGGTGTTGGCAGCACTGAAGCTAGCTTTGAACCCCGACAGGCTGTTGACATCATCAGAAGTAAACTCCACAGTTGATTGGTCAGTCAGCAGCCACACGGTCCGGGGAGGGATGGAGCCTGAGAGCTCAGCTGACAATCATATGAACAAATCAGACGCCTGAGCATCAGAGATCTGTGCTGTGAGTCAACATCTTCTGCTTATCTGGAGGAGCAGGTTCAGCTCAGCTTTCTTCATGTTGTTGGCTCGATGCAACCAGGAAGGTGTTCCACGAACGTAGCTAAAGAACGAAGCTAAAGAACGTAGCTAAAGAACGTAGCTAAAGAACGTAGCTAAAGAAAAAAGCTAAAGAAGGAAGCTAAAGAACGTAGCTAAAGAACGTAGCTAAAGAACGTAGCTAAAGAAAAAAGCTAAAGAACGAAGCTAAAGAACGTAGCTAAAGAACGTAGCTAAAGAACGAAGCTAAAGAACGTAGCTAAAGAACGAAGCTAAAGAACGAAGCTAAAGAACGAAGCTAAAGAACAAAGCTAAAGAACAGCCTGGCTATGTGCGAGGCTTCCACAGCCTGGCTATGTGCAAGGCTTCCACAGCCTGGCTATGTGTGAGGCTTCCACAGCCTGGCTATGTGTGAGGCTTCCATAGCCTGGCTATATGTGAGGCTTACACAGCCTGGCTATGTGCGAGGCTTCCATAGCCTGGCTATATGTGAGGCTTCCACAGCCTGGCTATGTGCGAGGCTTCCACAGCCTGGCTATGTGTGAGGCTTACACAGCCTGGCTATGTGTGAGGCTTCCATAGCCTGGCTATGTGCGAGGCTTCCACAGCCTGGCTATGTGCGAGGCTTCCACAGCCTGGCTATGTGTGAGACTTACACAGCCTGGCTATGTGCAAGGCTTCCACAGCCTGGCTATGTGCGAGGCTTCCATAGCCTGGCTATATGTGAGGCTTCCACAGCCTGGCTATGTGCGAGGCTTCCACAGCCTGGCTATGTGCGAGGCTTCCATAGCCTGGCTATGTGTGAGGCTTACACAGCCTGGCTATGTGCAAGGCTTCCACAGCCTGGCTATGTGTGAGGCTTCCACAGCCTGGCTATATTTGAGGCTTCCACAGCCTGGCTATGTGCGAGGCTTCCACAGCCTGGCTATGTGTGAGGCTTCCATAGCCTGGCTATGTGCAAGGCTTACACAGCCTGGCTATGTGTGAGGCTTACACAGCCTGGCTACGTGCAAGGCTTCCACAGCCTGGCTATGTGCGAGGCTTTCACAGCCTGGCTATGTGCAAGGCTTCCACAGCCTGGCTATATGTGAGACTTACACAGCCTGGCTATATGTGAGACTTACACAGCCTGGCTATATGTGAGACTTACACAGCCTGGCTATATGTGAGGCTTCCATAGCCTGGCTATGTGTGAGGCTTCCATAGCCTGGCTATGTGCAAGGCTTCCACAGCCTGGCTATGTGTGAGGCTTCCATAGCCTGGCTATGTGCAAGGCTTCCACAGCCTGGCTATGTGAGAGGCTTCCACAGCCTGGCTATGTGCAAGGCTTCCACAGCCTGGCTATGTGCGAGGCTTACACAGCCTGGCTATGTGCGAGGCTTCCACAGCCTGGCTATGTGCGAGGCTTACACAGCCTGGCTATGTGTGAGGCTTCCATAGCCTGGCTATGTGCGAGGCTTACACAGCCTGGCTATGTGTGAGGCTTCCATAGCCTGGCTATATGTGAGGCTTCCATAGCCTGGCTATGTGAAAGGCTTCCACAGCCTGGCTATGTGTGAGGCTTCCATAGCCTGGCTATATGTGAGGCTTACACAGCCTGGCTATATGTGAGACTTCCATAGCCTGGCTATGTGTAAGGCTTCCACAGCCTGGCTATGTGTGAGGCTTCCACAGCCTGGCTATGTGTGAGGCTTCCATAGCCTGGCTATGTGTGAGGCTTCCATAGCCTGGCTATATGTGAGGCTTACACAGCCTGGCTATGTGTGAGGCTTCCATAGCCTGGCTATGTGCAAGGCTTCCACAGCCTGGCTAAGTGCGAGGCTTCCACAGCCTGGCTAAGTGCGAGGCTTCCACAGCCAGGCTATGTGCGAGGCTTCCACAGCCTGGCTATGTGCAAGGCTTCCACAGCCTGGCTAAGTGCGAGGCTTCCACAGCCTGGCTATGTGCGAGGCTTCCACAGCCAGGCTATGTGCGAGGCTTCAAAGATCAAAGTCACCTGTGAGCAGTTTGTTTGGTCCAACTCCTTCGTAGAGTCTCAGGACATCAATGTTTTGTTCGGTTTCAAACTGAAGGAAGTTGACCTGAACTGAAAATCCTCGATCAACCCTGAAAATGAGAAAAACTGAGTTAAATGAGTTAAATTTCTTAAATGATTTAAAGTTTTATTCTGTGTGAAATTGAGCTGGACAACATTTCTTTCTGTAAACATATAACATTTCTACAGCTCCTGTGAGGGTCTAATACCAGCAGATATAAAGATATAACATTATTACCAGCAACTAAAGCTCACTGAGCTATTTATAGAGATATATAAAGTATAAATACATAATATATAAATGTATATATCTCAGAACGGCTGTTTTTCTGACCTGATGATCCAGCGGCAGAAGCTGCTGCTGTTGTACGTCTCAGACTTTGATGAACTGAATGATCCGCTCGGTCCTCTCAGCACAAACTGGGCATCACATGATGTAGCTATGGATCAGAACACAGGAGGTTACATCAGGTTAGGGTTAGGCTACCACCTTCAGGGGGGTGAATGCATCGAAAAGCAGTTAGCATTAACTATTTAAGCATTTTGAAAATGCCATAAAAGTTGTATTTTACACAGGACCTTGATGAAAATGACATAAATGTCTCCTCCATTTTGGGACTGGCAGAGGCGCAAAATTCAATGGGAAAATCGATTGAAAAGCACTAAATGAGGCCATTTAAAGCACTTAACGAGCCCCAAAATGCATTTTACAATGCTAAAAAACCTGTTTTTTAAATGGGACCTTGATAAAAATGACATAGCAGTCTCCTCCATTTAGGGACTGGCAGAAGCGCAAAATGGAATGAAGAAAATCAATTGAAAAGCACAAAATGAGGTCATTTTGAAAATGCCATTAAAGCTGTAATGTAAACAGGACTTTAATAAAAAATGACATAACTGTCTTCATCAGACCTGTCTTAGGAATTTTGGGTGTTGCAGAGGCCCAAAATTCAATTGGAAAATCGATTGAAAAGCCCTTAAATAGCACCAAAATGCATTTTAAAATGCCAAAAAAACGTTGTTTTTTTTTTAAACTGGCCCTTGATAAAAAAAACATAACTGTCTTCATCAGACCTGTCTTAGGAATTTTGGGCCTTGCAGAGACTTTTCAGGTGGGAACCTGTGTGAAACAGCTGAAATGTGGGACGTCCAGTTGGCTGCCACCTTCAGGTGGTCTCAGCATTGATAATAAGTTTATGTATTATGTAGTATATATATATATTATATACTATATATAATGTAGTATGTACAATAGGTAACATAAATCATTTCTGACCACAGTGAGCAGCAGCTTCATCAGACCCATCGGAACAGTCCTGGATTCCGTCGCAGAGCCGATCAATCCGAACACACATTGATCCATCAGTACAGGACGTCTCCTCCGGGGGGCATAAAACCACCGAGGGTGAAGGTGTGCCCCCTGCTGGAGGTGTGATGCTGGTAGCTACAGGTGTGATGCTGGTGGCCCCAGGTGTGGTCGGGTCCGGTTTCTCTGCAGAGAAAACAAACGTGTTGGTTTGTTACTGAAAACACGTGAACAACAAAACAATGATACCGGAGAATAATAATAATAATAACAATAATAATAACAATAATAATAATAATAATAATAATAATAATAATAATATTAACTAGAAAATTTCTGAAAAAAAAAATTTCTGAAGAAGGGGCCTGCCAAAGTGTGCGTATCACTCAACCAATCACGGCTTTAAAGCGGCTAACTGTCCCTTCAAAGTGGCGAACTGTCCCTTTAAAGGGGCTAATTCAATTCAATTCAATTCATTTTTATTTATATAGCGCCAAATACAACAAATGTCATCTCAAGGCACTTAGATAGTAAGTCCAATTCAAGCCAATTGGAATTCAATTAATTAATAATAATCATAATTCATAAAATAATCCAATTCGTTCATATAGAGCCAATTCAAAAACAATTTCCTAGCTAAGAAAACCAACAGATTGCACTGAAAACTTTTTGTTTTTTCGGTCCAATCTCCCGGCCTGAGCGGCGTGCCTGAGGCGACTGTGGAGAGAAACGACTCCCTTTTAACAGGAAGAAACCTCTGGCAGAACCAGACTCAGGAAGGGTGGCCATCCGCCTCGACCAGCTGGGGTTTGAGAAGACAGAAAGGGGGGGGGGGGGCGGCGGCGGCGGCACTGTAACACCATTCAAAGGATATCTGTTGGAACAGGGAAACACGAGTTAATGACCACAATAATATCACATATACATAAAGAGAGTAAAGTGAGGAAAGGTGTGACAGATGAGGCCCCCCAGCAGTCTAGGCCTATAGCAGCTTAACTATGGGATGTTTCAGGATCACCTGAGCCATCCCTATTCAAGGTAAACACAAGAAACTTGTGCTAACGAAAATAAATAAATAAATAAAGGACCAGACTCAGTGAGTAATTCCCTATACTCCCTATATAGATCCATATATAGAACCATCTTTTACAGCCACAAGCTACCTCAGCCTCTCACCAACTGCACACCAGTCACAGCGGGGTGGGGATGCAAACCCTGGTTCGGGTAGGGGGAGAAATAAAAGAGGTAAGATAAGCGGGAATGGGATTCAAACCCTGGTTCGGGTAGGGGGTAATGAAAGTATAGAAGGTGCCAGAGGTGGAGGCAGGACAAGACACACTAGCAGATTCAGCAGACAAACTCACCTAAACAGTCCTATAATCACTAAAAATACCAGCAAAAACAAAGCCATACAACTCACTCTCACCAACTGCACACCAGTCACAGCGGGGTGGGGATGCAAACCCTGGTTCGGGTAGGGGGAGAAATAAAAGAGGTAAGATAAGCAGGAATGGGATTCAAACCCTGGTTCGGGTAGGGGGTAATGAAAGTATAGAGGGTGCCAGAGGTGGAGGCAGAACAAGACACACTAGCAGACACACTATCAGATTCAACAGACCTAACTATAAGCTTTATAAAAAAGGAAAGTTTTAAGCCTGGTCTTAAAAGTGGAAAGGGTGTCTGCTTCCCGGACATTTACTGGCAGCTTATTCCACAATAGAGGGGCCTGATAACTGAAGGCTCTGCCTCCCATTCTACTTTTAGAAACTCTGGGAACCTCAAGTAAACCTGCAGTTTGGGAACGAAGTGCTCTGTTAGGAAAATATCTTACAATGAGATCTTTAAGATATGATGGAGCTCGGTCATTAAGAGGTTTATATGTAAGGAGAAGAATCTTAAATTCTATTCTGAATTTAACAGGGAGCCAATGAAGAGAAGCTAAAACTGGAGAAATATGATCTCTCCTGTTAGTTCTCATCAGAACTCTGGCTGCAGCATTTTGGATCAGCTGGAGGCTTTTCAGAGAATATGTGGGACAGCCCAATAATAAAGAATTACAGCAGTCCAATCTTGAAGTAACAAATGCATGGAGCAGTTTTTCTGCATCACTCTGAGACAAGATGTTCCTGATTTTAACAATATTACGAAGATGAAAGAAGGCAGTCCTAGAAACCTGTTTTATATGCGAGTCAAATGATAAGTTCTGGTCAAAAATAACTCCAAGGTTCCTCACTGTAGAACTAGAAGCCAAGGAAATACCATCTAGAGTAACTATATAGCTAGACAATTTCTCCCTGAAACGCTCAGGTCCAAAGATAACGACTTCAGTTTTGTCTGAATTTAGAAGCAGACAGTTCTGAGTCATCCAGGTCTTTATGTCTTTAAGACATGCTTGTAGTCTGACCAACCTATTGGGTTCATCTGGTTTTATAGATAAGTACAGCTGAGTATCATCAGCATAGCAATGGAAATTTATGCCATGCTGTCTAATAATGTTACCTAATGGAAGCATGTATAAAGTGAAAAGAATCGGTCCAAGCACAGAACCCTGGGGAACTCCATGACTTACTCTGGTGTGTGAGGAAGATTCTTCATTTACAAGAACAAACTGAAATCTATCAGATAAATATGACTTAAACCAGCCTAATGCAGTTCCTTTAATCCCAATAACATGTTCAAGTCTGTGTAATAAGATACTGTGATCGACCGTATCAAATGCAGCACTGAGATCCAACAGGACAAGCACAGACACAAGTCCGCTATCAGAAGCTAAGAGGAGATCATTGGTAACTTTCAGCAGTGCAGTTTCTGTGCTATGATGCACTCTGAATCCTGACTGAAACTCTTCAAACAGATTATTTCTGTGTAAGTGATCACAAAGCTGAGCTGCAACTATTTTTTCAAGAACTTTAGACATAAAAGGGAGATTGGATATAGGTCTATAATGAGCCAACACTTCTGAATCAAGAGTAGGTTTTTTAAGTAAAGGTTTAATTACAGCAACCTTAAAAGTCTGAGGTACATATCCTGTCAACAAAGACAGATTGATCAAATCCAATATGGAAGTGTCAATTAAGGGGAAAACCTCCTTGAACAGTGGTTGGGATTGGGTCTAAAACACAAGTTGATGGTTTAGAAGAGACTATTGCTGTTGTTAGTTCAGAGAGATCAACTGGGCAGAAGCCGTCTAAATACAAATCAGGTTCTAAAGATACTTCTAAAGCTGCTGTACTTGATGATACATCACTGATAATAGTGGGAAGGACTCCATCAATCTTCTCTCTGATAGAAACAATTTTATTAATAAAGAAGCTCATGAAATCATCACTGCTGAGAGTTAAAGGAATAAATGGCTCAGCAGAGCTCGGACTCTTAGTCAGACTGGCTACAGTGCTGAAGAGAAACCTGGGATTATTCTTATTCTCTTCTATCAATGATGAATAATAAGCAGTTCTAGCTTTACGAAGGGCTTTCTTATATATTATTAAACTATCTTTCCAGACTAACTGAGACTCTTCTAAATTAGAGGAACGCCACTGTCTCTCCAGCTTTCTTGCAGTCTGCTTTAAAGCACGCAGCTGTGAATTATACCAAGGAGCCAACCTCTTCTGACTGATTACCTTCCTTTTCAGAGGGGCAACATTGTCCAGTGCTGTACGCATTGAAACTATAGTGCTGTCAACAAGAGAGTCAAGTGCTGCTGGAGTAAAGTTTAGGTAGTCGTCCTCTGTCATATCTGCACATGGCAGTGAAGAAAAGGATGATGGAATTAATTCTTTAAATCTGGTTACAGCATCCTCTGATAGACACCTTCTATATGTAAATTTCTTCTCAGAAACTGTATAGTCAAGTAATGTAAACTCAAAGGTTATCAGAAAATGGTCAGATAAGACAGGGTTATGAGGGAACACTGTTAACTGTTCACTCTCAATGCCATAAGTCAGCACAAGATCAAGGGTGTGATTAAGGCAGTGAGTCGGTCTGTGAACACTCTGAGAAAATCCAATAGAGTCTAATATAGAATTAAAGTTCATATTCAGGCTGTCATTTTCAACATCTACATGAATATTAAAGTCACCCACTACAATGACTTTATCTGTACTCAGCACTAACTGGGATAAAAACTCTGAGAATTCAGACAGAAACTCAGAATAAGGGCCAGGTGGACGATACACAACAACAAACACAAGAGGTTTCTGGGATTTCCACTTTGCGTGGGAAAAACTGAGAATCACAGATTCAAAAGAGCTCAAACTAATCTTGGGTCTGGGACTGATTAGTAACCCTGATCTGAAAATAGCTGCCACTCCTCCTCCTCTGCCTGTGGTTCCAGGAACGTGAACATTTAAACAGTCAGAGGGAGTTGCTTCATTAATGCTAACATGATCCTCCTGCTGCAGCCAGGTTTCTGTAAGACAAAATATATCAATATGATGATCACAAATCAACTCATTCACTAACAGAGACTTGGAAAGGAGAGATCTGATATTCAGCAAACCACATTTAATAGTTTGATGTTTTTGTTCAGTTAAAGTTTTTGTTTTAATAATTTCTTTTTGCACAAGAGGATTTGCTCCTTTTGTGTTAATCGATTGGGTGGGTAGCAGCAGGTGGGAAGCTGCAGAGAAGTGTGTAAGACTACAACTCTGCATCCTGGTCTGAGCCCTGGGTTGTCATGTTTTAGGGTGGCAAATAAATTCATCCATATTTCTAGAAATGAGAGCTGCTCCTTCCAAAGTGGGATGGATGCCGTCTCTCCTCATCAGACCAGGTTTACTCCAGAAAGATTGCCAATTATCTCTGTAGCCCACGTTATTTGCTGGACACCATCTAGACAACCAGCGATTGTAGGACGACATGCGGCTAAACATGTCATCACTGGTCAGATTTGGCAGGGGTCCAGAGAAAACTACGGAGTCCCACATTGTTTTGGCAAAATTACACACCGATGCAACATTAATTTTAGTGACCTCCGATTGGCGTAACCGGGTGTCATTAACGCCGACGTGAATAACTATTTTACCATATTTACGTTTATCCTTAGCCAGCAGTTTTAAATAGGATTCTATGTCGCCCGCTCTGGCCCCTGGAATGCATTTGACTATGGCCGCTGGTGCCTCTAATGCCACGTTTCTGACTATAGAGCTGCCAATTACCAGGGTTTTATCCTCAGCGGGTGTGTCGCTGAGTGGGGAAAATCTGTTAGAAGCGTGGACAGGTCGATGGTGAACAACGGGCTTGACTTTAGAGCTATGCCTCTTCCTGACAGTCACCCAGCCACGATGTAATCCCGGCTGCTCGGGTTCTGCTAGGGGGAGGCTAATTGAGGTAGCTACGCTAGGTGGCTCCACACTGGCTAAAGGGACCTGGCTCGCTATCGGTTGATTTTCAACAGTGCAGAGCCGAGCTTCCAATTCAGATAACCTCGCCTCCAAAACTACAAAAAGACTACATTTGTTACATGTACCATTATCGCTAAAGGAGGCAGAGGAGTAACTAAACATCTGACACACGGAGCAGGTGAAAGCAGGAGGAGGAAGAGAACCGGTAGCCATGCTACGCTAGAGAACCAGACACATCGTTAAAAAGTGAAAATAAAGATTGAAGATCTGTAGGAGTGTGTTAGAACAGAACTGTAAGCTATAGAGTTTAAAAATGCAAAATTGTGTAAGTTATAGATAGAAATAAAGTGATTATCAGTACTCCAAGCGGAGCAAGAAATTCCACAGTGCACGAGCAAGGTAACAGGAAGTGATGCAATACGTCTTACCGCAAAGCAAAGCGTCACAGCCCATCATCAGCTAACTGTCCCTTTAAAGCGGTGAACTGTCCCTTTAAAGCGGCTAACTGTCCCTTTAAAGCGGCGAACTGTCCCTTTAAAGCAGCGAACTGTCCCTTTAAAGTGGTGAACTGTCCCTTTAAAGCGGCTAACTGTCCCTTCAAAGCGGTGAACTGTCCCTTCATAGCGTCGAACTGTCCCTTTAAAGCGGTGAGATGTCCCTTTAAAGTGGCGAACTGTCCCTTTAAAGCGGCGAACTGTCCCTTTAAAGCGGTGAACTGTCCCTTCAAAGCGGCGAACTGTCCCTTTAAAGAGGCGAACTGTCCCTTTAAAGAGGCGAACTGTCCCTTTAAAGAGGCGAACTGTCCCTTCAAAGCGGCGAACTGTCCCTTTAAAGAGGTGAACTGTCCCTTTAAAGAGGTGAACTGTCCCTTTAAAGAGGTGAACTGTCCCTTTAAAGCGGCGAACTGTCCCTTTAAATCGGCAAAGGACTGGCTGGGCCACTAATAGCCTTGTTTCTATGGTAACATTTAACTGACAGTTCAGCTGCTGCTACACTAATTATATGAGACTCAGGCTTTTCAGAGCCAAAAAACCTCTACGAACAGATGCTTCCCATTCGGAAACCGTAAGAGCTACGGAAGAAATTCTCGCAGAATGAGCGAGGGACGCCTTTGGACTTCAATATTCCCGCGTTTCAGATCTGTAGCACATTCACAGTGAAAGCACGGATGAGAGAAAGGAGGGCTGCAGGGGCTGCTGAGATTCTGAGAATTGGATGAATTAAAATGCGGATTTGAGGTCTTTGAGCCCCGACATCACTTTGCTCTGAGGGGCTCTGAGAGCAAACGGTCAGCCCTAGATGAAATATGAAAACATTTTATGAATCCCAACATGCGTGCCTATATTATGACAGTACATAATAGCATTGGAGCGATATTTGTAGGCGTGAGGGCGATTTGAAAATGAATCTGAGGCCAGAACTCTTGCTCTTCCCACACTCTAATGAAATGGCAGTTGTGCTCTAAAAATTCAAATTTTGCAGATTTTGGCCAAAACTTTGGGTCGCTTGGAGGCATGCTGTGGGAAATCCGTAGCAGGTATCGACATGGCGTCTTCACTTCTGAACACAGCACGGACGTATCTACAAACTGACATTTGAATGGCGTTTCTAGGTTAAGGCATGATGACACAGTAACTGCTCAAAATTTAGTTTTTTTTTTTTTTTTTCCAGGTCATCCCCCTGTTTATTCCTAGGGGGGCTTTGGGGGGCTGTTTTTTGCTTATTACGTCGCCATGGTAACTCCAATCTTCAATAAAAGTAATAGCCCGCGAAAACTCATTGAGCCGGTCGTTTTGATATATATGTTGTTGGGATGTGCGGGCCCATAGGGCCCGCATTAATGTGGACGGAAGAATAAATATATATATAAATAAAGAGACCCATCCCATAGACTTTTGCCAACGGAATAGTAATAGGTGCCTTGCCATGCAAACGCTATGGCAGGCCCCAATAAAATAATTATTCACGGAGCTTTAGGACGACAGAGTTCCCTCATATGGTCTTATCTGACCATTTCTTGATAACCTTTGAGTTCATATTACTGACTAAACAGTTTCTTAGAAGAAATGTACATATAGAAGGTGTCTATCAGAGGATGCTGTAACCAGATTTAAAGAGTTAATTCCATCATCCTTTTCTTCACTGTGCAGATATGACAGAGGACGACTACCTAAACTTTACTCACAGTTACTTACAGTCTTAGGTAGGCTACTTTTTTTAAAATTTACTCTGTATGAATTCGACTAATTTGGAATTTATATAATTGGATTTGATTGGTTTCTGATTGTTTTGGAATGAATTGGATTTTCAGTGGATTGTATCTTTGAATTCAATTGAATATTTCCATATTTGCCCTCGTGATGATCATCTCTGAACAATAGAACACGAACGGCTCACCTGTGATCTCAATGCTGTTTAGGTCGATGACCAATCCTGTGGCCTCCACCCGTTGTAGCCCCGCCCCCAGCTGCTGCTCCACCTCTTTCGCATCAATCAGCTGATCGAAGCCGAGGTCAAAGGTCACCACCACGCTGCCTGGACTGAAGACAGACCAATGACAGCTCAACTCATCTCTGTTTTATAAGGACATGATTGGTGGATCCCAATGTGACCGATCCGATGTCTGACCTGAAGTGTTGAACCTGACAGGATCGATAGACCCGGCCCAGCTCGCCCAGACCGAATGCCTCAGACACCTGTCAACCAATCAGATCGCCTGAAATGTGACACCTGCATGACCTGATCTCAGAAGAAGAAGAATAAATGTTAAAGTTATTTTCTAAAATAGAAGCTGATGGCTCACCAGCTGCTGCACGTCGAAGGCCACAGATTTAAACTGCTGAGTGCTGGAGTTCCTCAGGTCCTCAGAGAAATCCACCCCGGCTGTGATCACCATCTGACCCGTCAGCTGCTCCGTCACACCTGGACACACAAACGTCCTCACTGCAGCACCTGCCACCAGCTGATCAGGGGACTTAAACTGCCCCGTTTACCTGAAACTGCCCCGTTTACCTTCAGGCTGCAGGCTGGGCCATGAAAGGATGATCAGGGAGATGCAGCAGACGAAAAGAAGGGAAGTAATGACGCAAAGGAGGAACTCCAGAGAGGACAGAGGCCGCTTCATCCCGGCAGCTGCCCTGTCAACATATAATCCATTAAAAAGAGTGAGACATAATCCATTAAAAAGAGTGAGATATAATCCATTAAAAAGAGTGAGAAATAATTCATTAAAAAGATTGAGATTAAAAAGAGTGAGATATAATCCATTAAAAAGAGTGAGATATAATCCATTAAAAAGAGTGAGATATAATCCATTAAAAAGAGTGAGATATAATCCATTATTGATTTTATTTTATTTTATTTTATTTTTTTATTTCATTATATTCTATTGGCTTGTTTTTACTACTTTAATTGTTTTTCATATCTTTACTGTATGCTGCTGCAACAAAACAATTTCCCAAATTGGGATTAATAAAGTATCTATCTATCTATCTATCTATCTATCTATCTATCTATCTATCTATCTATCTATCTATCTATCATTAAAAAGAGTGAGATAGAATCCATTAAAAAGATTGAGATTAAAAAGAGTGAGACATAATCCATTAAAAAGAGTGAGACATAATCTATTAAAAAGAGTGAGATAATCCATAAAAAAGAGTGAGAAATAATCCATTGAAAAGAGTGAGACATAATCTATTAAAAAGAGTGAGATAATCCATAAAAAAGAGTGAGAAATAATCCATTATTGATTTTATTTTATTTTATTTTTTTATTTTATTATATTCTATTGGCTTGTTTTTACTACTTTAATTGTTTTTCATATCTTTACTGTATGCTGCTGCAACAAAACAATTTCCCAAATTGGGATTAATAAAGTACTTATCTATCTATCTATCTATCTATCTATCTATCTATCTATCTATCTATCTATCTATCTATCATTAAAAAGAGTGAGATATAATCCATTAAAAAGAGTGAGATATAATCCATTAAAAAGAGTGAGATATAATCCATTAAAAAGAGCGAGATATAATCCATTAAAAAGAGTGAGAAAAATCGATTAAAAAGAGTGAGATATAATCTATTAAAAAGAGTGAGATGCCATGAAGTGACATATATACACACTCTGCCTCCTGTCTTCATATTTATGAATCACACAAAATGCAAACAAAAGATTTGAGTTTGACTTTAAGCTTAGCTGCTGTTGAAGGTGAGTTTACCTGGATCAGTTCACCTGGATCAGTTCACCTGGATCAGTTGTCGCAGACCTCCAATCAGCCGGCTGTTCTTTTCTTCTTCTGTTTGTGTCTCAGAATGAAAACCTGAGGTTTCTGAGGTTTCTGAGGTTTCTGAAGCAGAACGTCTGTTCTCTCTGACTCTGCCTGATCTGTGATCAGCTTTTATGGAGCTCAGAATGATTAATGACACCAGGTGACCTGAGCGATCCTGCTGCTAACTTCATAAAAACACAACATTCAGAGTCCCAATCTCAAAAAACACGTCTCACTTACATGTTTACACGTGATCAAATGAGATTAAATGTCCAGTCGTACGTCGGTCTGAAGCACCGGGCTCACCTGATGTTTGTTGTTTATCACAATCTAAAGTCCAGCTGCTGTAAAGCTGTCAGCTCATTTGGCCCCGCCCCCTGCACCCACCTGTAGAAGGCTCACCTGCAGAACCACGTAGTGATTATCAGGGTATCGATGCTTCATAAATGTCAGAATAACGCAGCCGTCAGCAGACAGAAAGACGCTGTTTGATTGATTGATTGGTCATCACCTGATTACCCAGCAGCATAACACACACCTGAGCACACCTGAGCACATGGATCCTCACAGTTCAGTCAGGGAGACGGTTACAGTTGTGGGTTTTTAACCTCCAACTTCTTCACAGCTGTGTTACATTTTTTTTTCACATTCGGAGGAGTAGCTGCAGACAAGAACAACTTCTGCGTTCAAACCAGCAACCGTCTGACTAACGGACAGCTTACCCTTTGATTCTGGAGAAGAATCATACATCCATACATTACCCTAACCCACATCCATTCATTACCCTTACCCATATCCATAAATTACCCTAACCCACATCCATACATTACCCTAACCCTAACCCATATCCATAAATTACCCAAACCCTAACCCATATCCATAAATTACCCTAACCCACATCCATACATTACCCTAACCCTAACCCATATCCATAAATTACCCAAACCCTAACCCATATCCATAAATTACCCTAACCCACATCCATACATTACCCTAACCCACATCCATACATTACCCTAACCCTAACCCATATCCATAAATTACCCTAACCCACATCCATACATTACCCTAACCCATATCCATAAATTACCCTAACCCTAACCCATATCCATACATTACCCTAACCCTAAATCCATACATTACCCTAACCTTAACCCTACATCCATAAATTACCCTAACCCTACTACATCTATACATTACCCTAACCCTAACCCTAACACCAACATCCCCCTACATCCATACATTACCCTAACCCTAACACCAACATCCCCCTACATCCATACATTACCCTAACCCACATCCATACATTACCCTAACCCTAACCCATATCCATAAATTACCCTAATCCATATCCATAAATTACCCTAACCCACATCCATACATTACCCTAACCCACATCCATACATTACCCTAACCCACATCCATACATTACCCTAACCCTAACCCATATCCATACATTACCCTAACCCATATCCATAAATTACCCTAACCCTAACCCATATCCATACATTACCCTAACCCTAACCCATATCCATACATTACCCTAACCCATATCCATAAATTACCCTAACCCTAACCCACATCCATACATTACCCTAACCCATATCCATAAATTACCCTAACCCTAACCCATATCCATACATTACCCTAACCCTAAATCCATACATTACCCTAACCCTAACCCTACATCCATAAATTACCCTAACCCTACTACATCTATACATTACCCTAACCCTAACACCAACATCCCCCTACATCCATACATTACCCTAACCCTAACACCAACATCCCCCTACATCCATACATTACCCTAACCCTAACACCAACACCCCCCTACATCCATACATTACCCTAACCCACATCCATACATTACCCTAACCCTAACCCATATCCATAAATTACCCTAATCCATATCCATAAATTACCCTAACCCACATCCATACATTACCCTAACCCACATCCATACATTACCCTAACCCACATCCATACATTACCCTAACCCACATCCATACATTACCCTAACCCTAACCCATATCCATACATTACCCTAACCCATATCCATAAATTACCCTAACCCTAACCCATATCCATACATTACCCTAACCCTAACCCATATCCATACATTACCCTAACCCATATCCATAAATTACCCTAACCCTAACCCACATCCATACATTACCCTAACCCATATCCATAAATTACCCTAACCCTAACCCATATCCATACATTACCCTAACCCTAACACCAACATCCCCCTACATCCATACATTACCCCAACCCTAACCCTACATCCATACATTACCCTTACCCTAACACTAACATCCCCCTACATCCATACATTACCCTAACCCTACATCCATACATTACCCTTACCAAACATCCCCCTACATCCATACATTACCCTAACCCTAACCCACATCCATACATTACCCTTACCCTAACACAAAACATCCCCCTACTTCCATACATTACCCTAACACCAACATCCCCCTACATCCATACATTACCCTTACCCTAACCCACATCCATACATTACCCTTACCCTAACACAAAATATCCCCCTACTTCCATACATTACCCTAACACCAACATCCCCCTACATCCATACATTACCCTTACCCTAACCCACATCCATACATTACCCTAACCCTACATCCATACATTACCCTTACCCAACATCCCCCTACATCCATACATTACCCTAACACCAACACCCCCCTAAATCCATGCATTATCCTTACCCAACATCCCCCTACATCATACATTACCCTAATCCTAACCCCAACATCCCCCTACATCCATACATTACCCCAACCCTAACCCTACATCCATACATTACCCTAACCCCAACATCCCCCTACATCCATACATTACCCTTACCCCTACATCCATACATTACCCTAACCCTAACCCTACATCCATACATTACCCTAACCCTACATCAGGACACACACAGTGTGTTTCCCCCCCTGCCTTCCCCTCTGGTAAATGGGTTAACTCTGCATATCCGTTCCTCAGAAACTCTGGAAATCTTTAAAACTTCTCTTAAAACCCAAAAACTCTGATGAATCTGACTAATCAAAGGAATTGATGGTAAATTTGGAGGTCTGCTGAGTCTTTAGCCCCTTTCACACTGAGACCCGCTACCTTAGCGGGTCCAAATTGCACCTTCGACCCGAGTCGAGCAATGTGAATGCTTGGCGTATTAGGTGACCCGTGTCGCCTGAAGCCGAGTTCAGGGGGCGTTCAAACTGAACGGACATTTGTGCTGAATAATTAAGCCCATATTTAATTATATTTCATACAGGTTCTGGTTTTGGATGGTCCAAATGAAAATAAAAAAGAAAGAAGAAAGAACTCTTTAGAATATCTATCCAGATTCGAGCAGTCTAATTATTGTAGTTTCCATACAGGACCTAGTTTAGGGTGATCAGAATGCAAAAAAATAAATTGCAGTAAAATGGCCCTGTTCTGCATTTTCACAAATCAGAAAAAGGTTTCACAAATCCCAAACAAGGTTTTAATTAATCTATTACCTCTTTAGAATAATTCCATCCAGATTTGAGCAGTGTAACTATTGTAGTTTCCATACAGGACCTACAACAGTTACAAATGCAGTGAAATGGCCCTTTATGCCCATCCATTTAATTCGCGAATCGGATGCCAACTTCAGCGTCGTGTCTATGGGCTTCATGTGCCCCCCATGGAACACCCCCACATTTAAAATAACTGCTCCACCCCTGACCCTAACCCTAACACCAACATCCCCCTACATCCATACATTACCCTAACCCTAACACCAACATCCCCTACATCCATACATGACCCTTACCCTAACCCACATCCATACATTACCCTAACCCTACATCCATACATTACCCTAACCCTAACCCACATCCATGCATTACCCTAACCCTACATCCATACATTAACCTAACCCTAACCCACATCCATACATTACCCTAACCCTAACCCTACATCCATACATTACCCTAACCCTACATCCATACATTACCCTAACCCTACATCCATACATTACCCTAACCCACATCCATACATTACCCTAACCCACATCCATACATTACCCTAACCCTAACACCAACATCCCCCTACATCCATACATTACCCTTACCCTAACCCACATCCATACATTACCCTAACCCTACATCCATACATTACCCTTACCCAACATACCCCTACATCCATATATTACCCTAATCCTAACCCCAACATCCTGCTACATCCATACATTACCCCAACCCTAACCCTACATCCATACATTACCCTTACCCTAACCCACATCCATACATTACCCTTACCCTAACACTAACATCGCCCTACATCCATACATTACCCTTACCCTAACCCACATCCATACATTACCCTTACCCTAACACAAAATATCCCCCTACTTCCATACATTACCCTAACACCAACATCCCCCTACATCCATACATTACCCTTACCCTAACCCACATCCATACATTACCCTAACCCTACATCCATACATTACCCTTACCCAACATCCCCCTACATCCATACATTACCCTAACACCAACACCCCCCTAAATCCATGCATTATCCTTACCCAACATCCCCCTACATCATACATTACCCTAATCCTAACCCCAACATCCCCCTACATCCATACATTACCCCAACCCTAACCCTACATCCATACATTACCCTAACCCCAACATCCCCCTACATCCATACATTACCCTTACCCCTACATCCATACATTACCCTAACCCTAACCCTACATCCATACATTACCCTAACCCTACATCAGGACACACACAGTGTGTTTCCCCCCCTGCCTCCCCCTCTGGTAAATGGGTTAACTCTGCATATCCGTTCCTCAGAAACTCTGGAAATCTTTAAAACTTCTCTTAAAACCCAAAACTCCGATGAATCTGACTAATCAAAGGAATTGATGGTAAATTTGGAGGTCTGCTGAGTCTTTAGCCCCTTTCACACTGAGACCCGCTACCTTAGCGGGTCCAAATTGCACCTTCGACCCGAGTCGAGCAATGTGAATGCTTGGCGTATTAGGTGACCCGTGTCGCCTGAAGCCGAGTTCAGGGGGCGTTCAAACTGAACGGACATTTGTGCTGAATAATTAAGCCCATATTTAATTATATTTCATACAGGTTCTGGTTTTGGATGGTCCAAATGAAAATAAAAAAGAAAGAAGAAAGAACTCTTTAGAATATCTATCCAGATTCGAGCAGTCTAATTATTGTAGTTTCCATACAGGACCTAGTTTAGGGTGATCAGAATGCAAAAAAATAAATTGCAGTAAAATGGCCCTGTTCTGCATTTTCACAAATCAGAAAAAGGTTTCACAAATCCCAAACAAGGTTTTAATTAATCTATTACCTCTTTAGAATAATTCCATCCAGATTTGAGCAGTGTAACTATTGTAGTTTCCATACAGGACCTACAACAGTTACAAATGCAGTGAAATGGCCCTTTATGCCCATCCATTTAATTCGCGAATCGGATGCCAACTTCAGCGTCGTGTCTATGGGCTTCATGTGCCCCCCATGGAACACCCCCACATTTAAAATAACTGCTCCACCCCTGACCCTAACCCTAACACCAACATCCCCCTACATCCATACATTACCCTAACCCTAACACCAACATCCCCTACATCCATACATGACCCTTACCCTAACCCACATCCATACATTACCCTAACCCTACATCCATACATTACCCTAACCCTAACCCTAACCCAACATCCATACATTACCCTAACCCTAACCCTAACCCTACATCCATACATTACCCTAACCCAACATCCATACATTACCCTAACCCTACATCCATACATTACCCTAACCCTACATCCATACATTACCCTAACCCAACATCCATACATTACCCTAACCCTAACCCACATCCATGCATTACCCTAACCCTACATCCATACATTAACCTAACCCTAACCCACATCCATACATTACCCTAACCCTAACCCTACATCCATACATTACCCTAACCCTACATCCATACATTACCCTAACCCACATCCATACATTACCCTAACCCACATCCATACATTACCCTAACCCTAACACCAACATCCCCCTACATCCATACATTACCCTAACCCTAACACCAACATCCCCTACATCCATACATGACCCTTACCCTAACCCACATCCATACATTACCCTAACCCTACATCCATACATTACCCTAACCCTAACCCTAACCCAACATCCATACATTACCCTAACCCTAACCCTAACCCTACATCCATACATTACCCTAACCCAACATCCATACATTACCCTAACCCTACATCCATACATTACCCTAACCCTACATCCATACATTACCCTAACCCAACATCCATACATTACCCTAACCCTAACCCACATCCATGCATTACCCTAACCCTACATCCATACATTAACCTAACCCTAACCCACATCCATACATTACCCTAACCCTAACCCTACATCCATACATTACCCTAACCCTACATCCATACATTACCCTAACCCACATCCATACATTACCCTAACCCTAACACCAACATCCCCCTACATCCATACATTACCCTTACCCTAACCCACATCCATACATTACCCTAACCCTACATCCATACATTACCCTTACCCAACATACCCCTACATCCATATATTACCCTAATCCTAACCCCAACATCCTGCTACATCCATACATTACCCCAACCCTAACCCTACATCCATACATTACCCTTACCCTAACCCACATCCATACATTACCCTTACCCTAACACTAACATCCATACATTACCCTTACCCTAACACAAAACATCCCCCTACTTCCATGCATTACCCTAACACCAACATCCCCCTACATCCATACATTACCCTAACCCTAACCCACATCCATGCATTACCCTAACCCTACATCCATACATTAACCTAACCCTAACCCACATCCATACATTACCCTAACCCTAACCCTACATCCATACATTACCCTAACCCTACATCCATACATTACCCTAACCCTACATCCATACATTACCCTAACCCACATCCATACATTACCCTAACCCACATCCATACATTACCCTAACCCTAACACCAACATCCCCCTACATCCATACATTACCCTTACCCTAACCCACATCCATACATTACCCTAACCCTACATCCATACATTACCCTTACCCAACATACCCCTACATCCATATATTACCCTAATCCTAACCCCAACATCCTGCTACATCCATACATTACCCCAACCCTAACCCTACATCCATACATTACCCTTACCCTAACCCACATCCATACATTACCCTTACCCTAACACTAACATCGCCCTACATCCATACATTACCCTTACCCTAACCCACATCCATACATTACCCTTACCCTAACACAAAATATCCCCCTACTTCCATACATTACCCTAACACCAACATCCCCCTACATCCATACATTACCCTTACCCTAACCCACATCCATACATTACCCTAACCCTACATCCATACATTACCCTTACCCAACATCCCCCTACATCCATACATTACCCTAACACCAACACCCCCCTAAATCCATGCATTATCCTTACCCAACATCCCCCTACATCATACATTACCCTAATCCTAACCCCAACATCCCCCTACATCCATACATTACCCCAACCCTAACCCTACATCCATACATTACCCTAACCCCAACATCCCCCTACATCCATACATTACCCTTACCCCTACATCCATACATTACCCTAACCCTAACCCTACATCCATACATTACCCTAACCCTACATCAGGACACACACAGTGTGTTTCCCCCCCTGCCTCCCCCTCTGGTAAATGGGTTAACTCTGCATATCCGTT
Organism: Odontesthes bonariensis; assembly: GCF_027942865.1. Lineage (NCBI taxonomy): Eukaryota > Metazoa > Chordata > Actinopteri > Atheriniformes > Atherinopsidae > Odontesthes > Odontesthes bonariensis. The sequence continues at coordinate 110,453 of NC_134521.1, read as the reverse complement.
CCTCAGAAACTCTGGAAATCTTTAAAACTTCTCTTAAAACCCAAAACTCCGATGAATCTGACTAATCAAAGGAATTGATGGTAAATTTGGAGGTCTGCTGAGTCTTTAGCCCCTTTCACACTGAGACCCGCTACCTTAGCGGGTCCAAATTGCACCTTCGACCCGAGTCGAGCAATGTGAATGCTTGGCGTATTAGGTGACCCGTGTCGCCTGAAGCCGAGTTCAGGGGGCGTTCAAACTGAACGGACATTTGTGCTGAATAATTAAGCCCATATTTAATTATATTTCATACAGGTTCTGGTTTTGGATGGTCCAAATGAAAATAAAAAAGAAAGAAGAAAGAACTCTTTAGAATATCTATCCAGATTCGAGCAGTCTAATTATTGTAGTTTCCATACAGGACCTAGTTTAGGGTGATCAGAATGCAAAAAAATAAATTGCAGTAAAATGGCCCTGTTCTGCATTTTCACAAATCAGAAAAAGGTTTCACAAATCCCAAACAAGGTTTTAATTAATCTATTACCTCTTTAGAATAATTCCATCCAGATTTGAGCAGTGTAACTATTGTAGTTTCCATACAGGACCTACAACAGTTACAAATGCAGTGAAATGGCCCTTTATGCCCATCCATTTAATTCGCGAATCGGATGCCAACTTCAGCGTCGTGTCTATGGGCTTCATGTGCCCCCCATGGAACACCCCCACATTTAAGATAACTGCTCCACCCCTGACCCTAACCCTAACACCAACATCCCCCTACATCCATACATTACCCTAACCCTAACACCAACATCCCCTACATCCATACATGACCCTTACCCTAACCCACATTCATACATTACCCTAACCCTACATCCATACATTACCCTAACCCTAACCCTAACCCAACATCCATACATTACCCTAACCCTAACCCTAACCCTACATCCATACATTACCCTAACCCAACATCCATACATTACCCTAACCCTACATCCATACATTACCCTAACCCTACATCCATACATTACCCTAACCCAACATCCATACATTACCCTAACCCTAACCCACATCCATGCATTACCCTAACCCTACATCCATACATTAACCTAACCCTAACCCACATCCATACATTACCCTAACCCTAACCCTACATCCATACATTACCCTAACCCTACATCCATACATTACCCTAACCCACATCCATACATTACCCTAACCCACATCCATACATTACCCTAACCCTAACACCAACATCCCCCTACATCCATACATTACCCTAACCCTAACACCAACATCCCCTACATCCATACATGACCCTTACCCTAACCCACATCCATACATTACCCTAACCCTACATCCATACATTACCCTAACCCTAACCCTAACCCAACATCCATACATTACCCTAACCCTAACCCTAACCCTACATCCATACATTACCCTAACCCAACATCCATACATTACCCTAACCCTACATCCATACATTACCCTAACCCTACATCCATACATTACCCTAACCCAACATCCATACATTACCCTAACCCTAACCCACATCCATGCATTACCCTAACCCTACATCCATACATTAACCTAACCCTAACCCACATCCATACATTACCCTAACCCTAACCCTACATCCATACATTACCCTAACCCTACATCCATACATTACCCTAACCCACATCCATACATTACCCTAACCCACATCCATACATTACCCTAACCCTAACACCAACATCCCCCTACATCCATACATTACCCTTACCCTAACCCACATCCATACATTACCCTAACCCTACATCCATACATTACCCTTACCCAACATACCCCTACATCCATATATTACCCTAATCCTAACCCCAACATCCTGCTACATCCATACATTACCCCAACCCTAACCCTACATCCATACATTACCCTTACCCTAACCCACATCCATACATTACCCTTACCCTAACACTAACATCCATACATTACCCTTACCCTAACACAAAACATCCCCCTACTTCCATGCATTACCCTAACACCAACATCCCCCTACATCCATACATTACCCATACCCTAACCCACATCCATACATTACCCTAACCCTACATCCATACATTACCCTTACCAAACATCCCCCTACAGCCATACATTACCCTAACCCTAACCCACATCCATACATTACCCTTACCCTAACACAAAACATCCCCCTACTTCCATACATTACCCTAACACCAACATCCCCCTACATCCATACATTACCCTTACCCTAACCCACATCCATACATTACCCTAACCCTACATCCATACATTACCCTTACCCAACATCCCCCTACATCCATACATTACCCTAACACCAACACCCCCCTAAATCCATGCATTATCCTTACCCAACATCCCCCTACATCATACATTACCCTAATCCTAACCCCAACATCCCCCTACATCCATACATTACCCCAACCCTAACCCTACATCCATACATTACCCTAACCCCAACATCCCCCTACATCCATACATTACCCTTACCCCTACATCCATACATTACCCTAACCCTAACCCTAACCCAACATCCATACATTACCCTAACCCTAACCCTAACCCTACATCCATACATTACCCTAACCCAACATCCATACATTACCCTAACCCTAACCCTACATCCATACATTACCCTAACCCAACATCCATACATTACCCTAACCCTAACCCACATCCATGCATTACCCTAACCCTACATCCATACATTAACCTAACCCTAACCCATATCCATACATTACCCTAACCCTAACCCTACATCCATACATTACCCTAACCCTACATCCATACATTACCCTAACCCTACATCCATACATTACCCTAACCCACATCCATACATTACCCTAACCCACATCCATACATTACCCTAACCCTAACACCAACATCCCCCTACATCCATACATTACCCTTACCCTAACCCACATCCATACATTACCCTAACCCTACATCCATACATTACCCTTACCCAACATACCCCTACATCCATACATTACCCTAATCCTAACCCCAACATCCTGCTACATCCATACATTACCCCAACCCTAACCCTACATCCATACATTACCCTTACCCTAACCCACATCCATACATTACCCTAACCCTACATCCATACATTACCCTTACCAAACATCCCCCTACAGCCATACATTACCCCAACCCTAACCCTACATCCATACATTACCCTTACCCTAACCCACATCCATACATTACCCTTACCCTAACACTAACATCCCCCTACATCCATACATTACCCTTACCCTAACCCACATCCATACATTACCCTTACCCTAACACAAAACATCCCCCTACTTCCATGCATTACCCTAACACCAACATCCCCCTACATCCATACATTACCCTTACCCTAACCCACATCCATACATTACCCTAACCCTACATCCATACATTACCCTTACCAAACATCCCCCTACAGCCATACATTACCCTAACCCTAACCCACATCCATACATTACCCTTACCCTAACACAAAACATCCCCCTACTTCCATACATTACCCTAACACCAACATCCCCCTACATCCATACATTACCCTTACCCTAACCCACATCCATACATTACCCTAACCCTACATCCATACATTACCCTTACCCAACATCCCCCTACATCCATACATTACCCTAACACCAACACCCCCCTAAATCCATGCATTATCCTTACCCAACATCCCCCTACATCATACATTACCCTAATCCTAACCCCAACATCCCCCTACATCCATACATTACCCCAACCCTAACCCTACATCCATACATTACCCTAACCCCAACATCCCCCTACATCCATACATTACCCTTACCCCTACATCCATACATTACCCTAACCCTAACCCTAACCCAACATCCATACATTACCCTAACCCTAACCCTAACCCTACATCCATACATTACCCTAACCCAACATCCATACATTACCCTAACCCTAACCCTACATCCATACATTACCCTAACCCAACATCCATACATTACCCTAACCCTAACCCACATCCCTGCATTACCCTAACCCTACATCCATACATTAACCTAACCCTAACCCACATCCATACATTACCCTAACCCTTACCCTACATCCATACATTACCCTAACCCTACATCCATACATTACCCTAACCCTACATCCATACATTACCCTAACCCACATCCATACATTACCCTAACCCACATCCATACATTACCCTAACCCTAACACCAACATCCCCCTACATCCATACATTACCCTTACCCTAACCCACATCCATACATTACCCTAACCCTACATCCATACATTACCCTTACCCAACATACCCCTACATCCATATATTACCCTAATCCTAACCCCAACATCCTGCTACATCCATACATTACCCCAACCCTAACCCTACATCCATACATTACCCTTACCCTAACCCACATCCATACATTACCCTTACCCTAACACTAACATCCCCCTACATCCATACATTACCCTTACCCTAACCCACATCCATACATTACCCTTACCCTAACACAAAACATCCCCCTACTTCCATGCATTACCCTAACACCAACATCCCCCTACATCCATACATTACCCATACCCTAACCCACATCCATACATTACCCTAACCCTACATCCATACATTACCCTTACCAAACATCCCCCTACAGCCATACATTACCCTAACCCTAACCCACATCCATACATTACCCTTACCCTAACACAAAACATCCCCCTACTTCCATACATTACCCTAACACCAACATCCCCCTACATCCATACATTACCCTTACCCTAACCCACATCCATACATTACCCTAACCCTACATCCATACATTACCCTTACCCAACATCCCCCTACATCCATACATTACCCTAACACCAACACCCCCCTAAATCCATGCATTATCCTTACCCAACATCCCCCTACATCATACATTACCCTAATCCTAACCCCAACATCCCCCTACATCCATACATTACCCCAACCCTAACCCTACATCCATACATTACCCTAACCCCAACATCCCCCTACATCCATACATTACCCTTACCCCTACATCCATACATTACCCTAACCCTAACCCTAACCCAACATCCATACATTGCCCTAACCCTAACCCTAACCCTACATCCATACATTACCCTAACCCAACATCCATACATTACCCTAACCCTAACCCTACATCCATACATTACCCTAACCCAACATCCATACATTACCCTAACCCTAACCCACATCCATGCATTACCCTAACCCTACATCCATACATTAACCTAACCCTAACCCATATCCATACATTACCCTAACCCTAACCCTACATCCATACATTACCCTAACCCTACATCCATACATTACCCTAACCCTACATCCATACATTACCCTAACCCACATCCATACATTACCCTAACCCACATCCATACATTACCCTAACCCTAACACCAACATCCCCCTACATCCATACATTACCCTTACCCTAACCCACATCCATACATTACCCTAACCCTACATCCATACATTACCCTTACCCAACATACCCCTACATCCATACATTACCCTAATCCTAACCCCAACATCCTGCTACATCCATACATTACCCCAACCCTAACCCTACATCCATACATTACCCTTACCCTAACCCACATCCATACATTACCCTAACCCTACATCCATACATTACCCTTACCAAACATCCCCCTACAGCCATACATTACCCCAACCCTAACCCTACATCCATACATTACCCTTACCCTAACCCACATCCATACATTACCCTTACCCTAACACTAACATCCCCCTACATCCATACATTACCCTTACCCTAACCCACATCCATACATTACCCTTACCCTAACACAAAACATCCCCCTACTTCCATGCATTACCCTAACACCAACATCCCCCTACATCCATACATTACCCTTACCCTAATCCACATCCATACATTACCCTAACCCTACATCCATACATTACCCTTACCAAACATCCCCCTACAGCCATACATTACCCTAACCCTAACCCACATCCATACATTACCCTTACCTTAACACAAAACATCCCCCTACTTCCATACATTACCCTAACACCAACATCCCCCTACATCCATACATTACCCTTACCCTAACCCACATCCATACATTACCCTAACCCTACATCCATACATTACCCTTACCCAACATCCCCCTACATCCATACATTACCCTAACACCAACACCCCCCTAAATCCATGCATTATCCTTACCCAACATCCCCCTACATCATACATTACCCTAATCCTAACCCCAACATCCCCCTACATCCATACATTACCCCAACCCTAACCCTACATCCATACATTACCCTAACCCCAACATCCCCCTACATCCATACATTACCCTTACCCCTACATCCATACATTACCCTAACCCTAACCCTAACCCAACATCCATACATTACCCTAACCCTAACCCTAACCCTACAACCATACATTACCCTAACCCAACATCCATACATTACCCTAACCCTAACCCTACATCCATACATTACCCTAACCCAACATCCATACATTACCCTAACCCTAACCCACATCCATGCATTACCCTAACCCTACATCCATACATTAACCTAACCCTAACCCACATCCATACATTACCCTAACCCTAACCCTACATCCATACATTACCCTAACCCTACATCCATACATTACCCTAACCCTACATCCATACATTACCCTAACCCAACATCCATACATTACCCTAACCCTAACCCACATCCATACATTACCCTAACCCACATCCATACATTACCCTAACCCACATCCATACATTACCCTAACCCTACATCCATACATTACCCTAACCCACATCCATACATTACCCTAACCCACATCCATACATTACCCTAACCCTACATCCATACATTACCCTAACCCTACATCCATACATTACCCTAACCCACATCCATACATTACCCTAACCCACATCCATACATTACCCTAACCCACATCCATACATTACCCTAACCCACATCCATACATTACCCTAACCCTAACCCTACATCCATACATTACCCTAACCCTACATCCATACATTACCCTAACCCACATCCATACATTACCCTAACCCTACATCCATACATTACCCTAACCCACATCCATACATTACCCTAACCCACATCCATACATTACCCTAACCCTACATCCATACATTACCCTAACCCTACATCCATACATTACCCTAACCCACATCCATACATTACCCTAACCCACATCCATACATTACCCTAACCCACATCCATACATTACCCTAACCCACATCCATACATTACCCTAACCCACATCCATACATTACCCTAACCCTAACCCTACATCCATACATTACCCTAACCCACATCCATACATTACCCTAACCCACATCCATACATTACCCTAACCCACATCCATACATTACCCTAACACCAACATCCCCCTACATCCATACATTACCCTTACCCTAACCCACATCCATACATTACCCTAACCCTACATCCATACATTACCCTTACCCAACATACCCCTACATCCATACATTACCCTAATCCTAACCCCAACATCCTGCTACATCCATACATTACCCCAACCCTAACCCTACATCCATACATTACCCTTACCCTAACCCACATCCATACATTACCCTAACCCTACATCCATACATTACCCTTACCAAACATCCCCCTACAGCCATACATTACCCTAACCCTAACCCACATCCATACATGACCCTTACCCTAACACAAAACATCCCCCTACTTCCATACATTACCCTAACACCAACATCCCCCTACATCCATACATTACCCTTACCCTAACCCACATCCATACATTACCCTAACCCTACATCCATACATTACCCTTACCCAACATCCCCCTACATCCATACATTACCCTAACACCAACACCCCCCTAAATCCATGCATTATCCTTACCCAACATCCCCCTACATCATACATTACCCTAATCCTAACCCCAACATCCCCCTACATCCATACATTACCCCAACCCTAACCCTACATCCATACATTACCCTAACCCCAACATCCCCCTACATCCATACATTACCCTTACCCCTACATCCATACATTACCCTAACCCCAACATCCCCCTACATCCATACATTACCCTTACCCCTACATCCATACATTACCCTAACCCACATCCATACATTACCCTTACCCCTACATCCATACATTACCCTAACCCTACATCAGGACACACACAGTGTGTTTCCCCCCCTGCCTTCCCCTCTGGTAAATGGGTTAACTCTGCATATCCGTTCCTCAGAAACTCTGGAAATCTTTAAAACTTCTCTTAAAACCCAAAACTCTGATGAATCTGACTAATCAAAGGAATTGATGGTAAATTTGGAGGTCTGCTGAGTCTTTAGCCCCTTTCACACTGAGACCCGCTACCTTAGCGGGTCCAAATTGCACCTTCGACCCGAGTCGAGCAATGTGAATGCTTGGCGTATTAGGTGACCCGTGTCGCCTGAAGCCGAGTTCAGGGGGCGTGGCCTAGTGGCAGAGCGTCACACGAAACACATAAAATGCTGGGCGTGTACAATGACGTAGGCACAAGCCATGCGTCGGAGGTGGGGTTAAATACAGAGTGGCTTCCTCCCCAGATGGCGTGGCACATGTCAAAATATGGCCAGTCCAATCGCCCTCTGCCACTCCTGCCGTTGTGATCATTAACAGCATTGAACTTTTTCCTCATGGCCTTTAGTTTGTTGGTCACCTGTGTCTTGCTGCGTGGGAAACCACGCTCTCCCATCTTTCTCGCCAGCCCTTCCAGCAGAGGTCCATCTTTCACCGTCTCCGAAATGTGGCGGTAAATAACGTCCTCTGCTCGGAGGCTGAGGAGCTCGCGGACCTCCTTGTCTTCCCAGTTGGCCATCTTCAAAAATGTCTCCAACTTGATGTAGGCTAAAACAGAGTGAAACTTGTCCTCACCTGTCGCTGTTGTTCTGAATCAGCTGTCCATTCTGTCTTTTAAATTCCTCACATCACGCCACGTCCACGTCCGACCCGCGTCAATTGCTGTCACATCAAACTCGGCTCGGCAAAAAGACTAGGGTCCGACGTGGGTCGAAAGGCGAGTCGAGTTGACACGCCAGCCCGGGTCGGCAGTGTGAACGCAACAGCAGACACGCTAAATTCGCGGATTAAACGCGGGTTATTCCTCAATGTGAAAGGGGCTTTTGATGACTGAGCAGAATGTGCAACAGAATGCTGACATCACCAAACCTGCATGCACTGTGATGAATTAAGAAAGAAAAAAGGTCTGTTGTTCGTTAAAATTTATTCTGACACACAAAAATACAGAAAATAATGATGACAACCACAGAAGAAAATGTTACAAACGAGTAAAAAAAATGTAAAAAAAGTGATCAAACAGATCACTGATCATTTTTATCAAAACAGACATTTACACTGAAATCTGATAGACTTAATTTCCTGTGCAGTTAACAAAATCACAGTATTACATACATCAGTGTGTGTTATCAGTAAATTAAGACAATTAATCAAAATAAAATTTGATTTTAATCCACAACAGAAAACATTGAAAAAGAAAGAAATGAAAGAAAAAAACAAAACTTTTTCATCAAGAAAATTATAAGAATAATTAAAAAAAATCTACATCTTTAAAATTTTTGTTGAAAGCTGTTAATTTGTTCACTAAAAACAAAAAATGACTTCAAAATATTAATACAATTCAACATAGCTGAGGAAATCACAAATAATGACCTTAAAAATTTTGATAAAATGACACAGAGTGGTCTGTTGCTGTTTTATGTGATGTTTAATGCTGATAAAAACAGTGTGGTCTGTTGCTGTTTTTTTATTTTGGTTTGGTTGGAAGAGCTTTGGTGTCTGTTGAGATTGAATGTGCGAATAAAGTTTTACTATCAGTGCTTGTCCTTAAAGTTCCAGAGAAAGGACAACTGTCCTTAGCGACACGATTCAAACTGTGAGAGGCATTCTGATTGGTCGAGAGAATCAGGATAGCTGGTAGATGTTCTTCATCATGGGCTCCCTTTCCTCTCCACCTTCACTGCTGTCATGGCGATCTGTGCACAGGACGGTAAGTAAGATTCAGAACAGATATCTCCATGTGGATGACCTTATGAAAGGTTTACCAGCAGCAGGCATCATGCTCCAGGTGTCTGACTTTGGTTCTGATCCATTCCCTGTTTAAATGCCAAACCTTTAATCTTTGTGCTTCGTTCAAATATTCTAAACTTTTTTTATTTCTAATATATTTCTATTAGTAATCATTATTTTAAGCCAATAAAGAATCTGACCAACCTATGGTCCATAGGTTAGAGCAACCAATTGATTTAGGACAGATCAGCTGACCTGCCTTAAGGTAAATTATCCCAATAAACAGGAAGGCAGCATCTACTCGTCTGTAGATTTATAAACAATGAAGTAAAACAGGGTTACAAAGTCTCACCTTGCTCCTCTTCTTCTTCTTCTTCTGTCTTCAGTGTTTCCCCTCTGACCTCCTCTTCTTCTTCTTGCTCTCTGCACTCATTGATGTTCTTGTACAACTGCTGAAGAAAGAAGGTGAGAGTGAACAGATGAAGCAGCAGCTTTCCAGAAGTGCTCCTCTGATTCTTACCTGGGCTGTGTTCGAAACCGCATACTTCTCCTACTACTCCTACTAACTAACTTTTTTTAAGTTCCCGGATGTATACTAGATTCTCTGAAATTTTGGGTATGCATCATGAGGTTACTACTCATACTCAAACTACCAAAGATGCAACGTAACGTGACGTCGCCGATCGTCATTTCCTGTCAAAACGGCAGTTTCAAGCTAGCTACAACGAGGGTAGGTTCACTTCCTGTTTTCAAAACAAAAGCACCAATTGTATGGTAATGGCTTTCCCTATGATAAAAGGCAACGGGTATTTTATTTTGTGAAAATAACAGGAAGTGCGTTGCTCACTGCAGCTAGCTTTAGTAGCGCCGAATTCGTGGGAACAAAATGGTAAACAGCCGGTATTTTGTCAGGTTTTCAACACGTTGGGGATCTAAACGACTACTTTCTCACCTGAAAATGTTTCAAATGTTGCTAAAGTTTACAGAGTTTAGAGCTTAAGGGAAATCAGCTTCAGGCCGGCTGATTTCGGCTCGGGCAGGAGCCAAATGCATTGTGGGTAAACGCTCTGCATACTCTCTGATCGAATGAGTATGCAGTATGTAGTATGCAGTATGGAAGTATGTAGTATGTAGTATGCAGTATGCAGTATGTAGTATGCAGTATGCAGTATGCAGTATGTAGTATGCAGTATGGAAGTATGTAGTATGCAGTATGCAGTATGCAGTATGTAGTATGTAGTATGCAGCATGCAGTCTGTAGTATGCAGTATGTAGTATGTAGTATGCAGTATGCAGTATGGAAGTATGCAGTATGCAGTATGCAGTATGTAGTATGCAGTATGCAGTATGTAGTATGCAGTATGCAGTATGCAGTATGTAGTATGCAGTATGTAGTATGTAGTAGGCGGCTTCGAACACAGCCCTGGTCACTGTGACGTGTTGACGCGTCATTGGTGGAGAGCAGGAGCTTCTTACCTGGTCACTGTGACGTGCTGACGTGTCATTGGTGGAGAGGAGGAGCCTGTTGATGAGCTGCGCGATTGTTTTGAAGGTGGGCCTGTGGGTGGGCTCCAGCGTCCAGCAGAGCGTCATCAGGTAATACCTGCACGGATGGGTGGTGTTCGATTAAACAAGTTCATGAACAGCAAAGTCCGCTGAGATGAACTATTTAACTATATATGAAGGTGCGTCTGCTCACATCTCAGCTGGAGCGAAGTCCGGCTGCTCCATGTGGCGGCCATCTTTGATCATTTTGTAGAAGTTGGTATCCACGGCAACATTGGGGTACGGGCTCTTACCTGAGCAGGTGAACACCAAGACAAAGAGAGCTCAGTAGCATCAGTGTGAAGCCATTTTGATGTGACAGCGACAGCTGCTGAGGCTCATGGGAAATGTAGTCTAAAGAGATGGAACCCAGTTACCCAGAGAGAAGATCTCCCACAGCAGGACTCCGTAGGACCAGACGTCGCTCTGCACCGTGTAGATGCACTGAAAGATGCTCTCTGGGGCCATCCATTTCACCGGCAGCCGGGCCTGCCATCAAACAGAGAAATAAAAAACAAACAAAGAAAGAAAGAAATTAAAAAAAAGAGAAACAAATAAAAAACAGAGAAATAAAAAACAAACAAAGAAATAAAAAACAAACAGAGAAATAAAAAACAGAAATAAATAAAAAAACAGATAAATAAAAAACAAAGAAATAAAAAACAGATAAATAAAACAAAGAAATAAAAACAAACAAAGATATAAAAAACAAACAAAGAAATAAAAAAACAAATAAAAAACAACAAACAAATAAATAAATAAAAAAACAGAGAAACAAATAAAAAACAGAGAAATAAAAAACAAACAAAGAAATAAAAAAACAAACAGAGAAATAAAAAACAGATAAATAAAAAACAAAGAAATAAAAAACAGATAAATAAAACAAAGAAATAAAAACAAAGAAAGATATAAAAAACAAACATAGAAATAAAAAACAGAAATAAAAAACAACAAACAAATAAATAAAAAACAAACAAACAAATAAAAACAAATGAACAAAAAACTAACAGAGAAATTAAAAAACAAACAAACTAATAAAAACAGAAAAAATAAAATAAATAAATAAATAAAAAACATATTTCTCCAAAATAACTCCACCAGATCTGTCCAAATCAAACATGTTAGAATAACATGTTAAAATGAAAGAGTGACGGTCATTCATTCAGAAAGTCTTCTGGTTTCCTCAGTGAATAAGAGCAGAAACTAAAATCCCTTCAGGTGGAGTTTTCTGTCCTCAATGCTTACATTTCCCTGAACGATGTAGCTGTCGTCATTCCGAATGTCTCGAGCCAAACCGAAGTCACAGATCTTTGCAACGCGACCGTCTGTCAGCAGGACGTTCCTCGCTGCCACGTCCCTGTGGATACACTGAGGGGACAGGTGAGACACACAGGTGAGACACACAGGTGAGACACAGGTGAGACACAGATGAGACACATAGGTGAGACATAGGTGAGACACACAGGTGATACACAGGTGAGACACAGGTGAGACACATAGGTGAGACACAGGTGAGACACATAGGTGAGACACAGGTGAGACACACAGGTGATACACAGGTGAGACACAGGTGAGACACATAGGTGAGACACAGGTGAGACACATAGGTGAGACACAGGTGAGACACACAGGTGAGACACAGGTGAGACAAACGGGGGACACAGGTGAGACACACAGATGAGACACACAGGTGAGACACAGGTGAGACACAGGTGAGACACACAGGTGAGACACAGGTGAGACACAGGTGAGACACAGATGAGACACATAGGTGAGACACAGGTGAGACACAGGTGAGACACATAGGTGAGATACACAGGTGATACACAGGTGAGACACAGGTGAGACACATAGGTGAGACACAGGTGAGACACACAGGTGAGACACAGGTGAGACAAACAGGGGGGACACACAGGTGAGACACACAGGTGAGACACAGGTGAGACAAACAGGGGGGACACACAGGTGAGACACACAGGTGAGACACACAGGTGAGACACAGGTGAGACACAGATGAGACACATAGGTGAGACACAGGTGAGACACATAGGTGAGACACACAGGTGATACACAGGTGAGACACAGGTGAGACACATAGGTGAGACACAGGTGAGACACATAGGTGAGACACAGGTGAGACACAGGTGAGACACATAGGTGAGACACACAGGTGATACACAGGTGAGACACAGGTGAGACACATAGGTGAGACACAGGTGAGACACACGGGTGAGACACAGGTGAGACACACAGGTGAGACACAGGTGAGACACACAGGGGGGACACACAGGTGAGACACACAGGTGAGACACACAGGTGAGACACACAGGTGAGACACAGGTAATATATATATATATATATGATGAGAGTGTTCTTACGTTCCTGGTGGACAGGAAGTCCAGACCCTGGGCCACCTGGTAGGAGAACCTCATGAGGTCACAGACGGAGAGGCTGTCTGTCAGCCCACCTGTGGAGCACAGACAGGTGAGCTCAGGTGAGCCTGAAGGCCAAATCAGACACATTCAGGTGAATATGGGTCTTACCTGGAGGACTTTGTCCTGGACTCAGAACCGGCTGCATCTCCTGATACTCTGAACAACACGAGATCCCGCTGTCACTGCGGCACACATGATCGGATGTTATTCACCAAATTATACATTTATAATATATTATAAATATATAATTTGATAATAAATAAATAATCTCATAAAATAAATAAATTATCTCATAAAATAAATAATTAAATTAAATTAAATTAAATTAAATTCTCATTATAAAAAATATTTATTATATTATTTTAGTTCCTAAGTCTGGTGTAAAATAACCGTCAGGAATAATCATCAGGATAATAATAATAATAATAATAATAATAATAATAATAATAATAATCATAATAATAATAATAATCAGAATAATAATCATCATCATCATCATCATCAGAATAATAATGATAATAATAATAATAATAATAATAATAATAATAATAATAATAATCAGAATAATGATAATGATAATGATAATAATAATCATCAGAATAATAGTAATAATAATCATCATCAGAAGCCGTCTCACCTGCGCAGTCTGGCGTGCTGCGATGCCACGTTCTTATAGTTCGCCTCCATGCTGTCCACGCTCAGCATGGACGCCACAAAGTCCTGAGCGTGAGCCCGCAGGAAGTTGAGCAGGTCGCCGTGGCTGCAGTACTCTGTGATCATCAGCATGGGGCCTGGTTTGGGGACAGGTGCCAGATTTAGAATAATCATTCAGTTAGCTGGTCATAATCATGTGGCTGCAGTACTCTGTGATCATCAGCAGGGGGCCTGGTTTGGGGACAGGTGCCAGATTTAGAATAATCATTCAGTTAGCTGGTCATAATCATGGTGCTGCAGTACTCTGTGATCACCAGCAGGGGGCCTGGTGTGAGGACAGGTGCCAGATTTAGAATAAACATTGGGTTAGCTGGACATAATCATGGGGCTGCAGTACTCTGTGATCACCAGCAGGGGGCCTGGTGTGGGGACAGGTGCCAGATTTAGAATAATCATTCAGTTAGCTGGACATAATCATGGGGCTGCAGTACTCTGTGATCATCAGCAGAGGGCCTGGTGTGGGGACAGGTGCCAGATTTAGAATAATCATTGGATTAGCTGGACATAATCATGTGGCTGCAGTACTCTGTGATCACCAGCAGGGGGCCTGGTGTGGGGACAGGTGCCAGATTTAGAATAATCATTGGATTAGCTGGACATAATCATGTGGCTGCAGTACTCTGTGATCACCAGCAGGGGGCCTGGTGTGGGGACAGGTGCCAGATTTAGAATAATCATTGGGTTAGCTGGTCATAATCATGTGGCTGCAGTACTCTGTGATCATCAGCATGGGGCCTGGTGTGGGGACAGGTGCCAGATTTAGAATAATCATTGGGTTAGCTGGACATAATCATGTGGCTGCAGTACTCTGTGATCATCAGCAGGGGGCCTGGTGTGGGGACAGGTGCCAGATTTAGAATAATCATTCAGTTAGCTGGACATAATCATGTGGCTATGCTTGTCTCACTCCATCTGTTTCATGCTTTGGGGTTTACTGTGTTCCTGATCTTATTAATGCTTCACTAGGAGGAAAACTTAGTCATATTCATATATTAAAGATTTGTTATCATTCATTATTTCAACCGTTCTGTTATTAGCTATATTTTTAAATGCTTCCTCTTGGAGGAAAGTTTATCCATGTTTGTTAGCTTTTGTTAGTTTACTCAAATTACCTGTTATAGTTATACCAATCCTGCTGTTAGCTAATTTTACTTTTGCTCTGTTATAGTTATACCAATCTTACTGTTAGCTAAATTTACTTTTGCTCTGTTATAGTTATACCAATCCTACTATTAGCTAACTTTGCTTTTGCTCTGTTATAGTTATACCAATCCTACTGTTAGCTAAATTTACTTTTGCTCTGTTATAGTTATACCAATCCTCCTATTAGCTAAATTTACTTTTGCTCTGTTATAGTTATATCAGTCCTACTGTTAGCTAAATTTACTTTTGCTCTGTTATAGTTATACCAATCCTACTATTAGCTAACTTTACTTTTGCTCTGTTATAGTTATACCAATCCTACTGTTAGCTAAATTTACTTTTGCTCTGTTATAGTTATACCAATCCTACTATTAGCTAACTTTACTTTTGCTCTGTTATAGTTATACCAATCCTATTTTTAGCTAACTTTACTTTTGCTCTGTTTTAGTTATACCAATCCTACTATTAACTAACTTTACTTTTGCTCTGTTATAGTTATACCAATCCTACTATTAGCTAAATTTACTTTTGCTCTGTTATAGTTATACCAATCCTATTTTTAGCTAAATTTACTTTTGCTCTGTTATAGATATACCAATCCTACCATTAGCTAAATTTACTTTTACTCTGTTATAGTTATACCAATCCTACTATTAGCTAAATTTACTTTTGCTCTGTTATAGTTATACCAATCCTACTATTAGCTAAATTTACTTTTGCTCTGTTATAGTTATACCAATCCTACTATTAGCTAAATTCACTTTTGCTGTTATAGTTATACCAATCCTACTGTTAGCTAAATTTACTTTTGCTCTATTATAGTTATACCAATCCTACTATTAGCTAAATTTACTTTTGCTCTGTTATAGTTATACCAATCCTCCTATTAACTAACTTTACTTTTGCTCTATTATAGTTATACCAATCCTACTGTTAGCTAACTTTACTTTTGCTCTATTATAGTTATACCAATCTTACTGTTAGCTAAATTTACTTTTGCTCTGTTATAGTTATACCAATCCTACTGTTAGCTAAATTTACTTTTGCTCTATTATAGTTATACCAATCCTACTGTTAGCTAAATTTACTTTTGCTCTATTATAGTTATACCAATCCTACTATTAGCTAAATTGTATTTTTGCTCTGTTATAGTTATACCAATCCTACTGTTAGCTAAATTTACTTTTGCTCTGTTATAGTTATACCAATCCTACTATTAGCTAAATTTACTTTTGCTCTGTTATAGTTACACCAATCCTACTGTTAGCTAAATTTACTTTAGCTCTGTTATAGTTACACCAATCCTACTGTTAGCTAAATTTACTTTTGCTCTGTTATAGTTACACCAATCCTACTGTTAGCTAAATTTACTTTTGCTCTGTTATAGTTATACCAATCCTACTATTAGCTCAATTTACTTTTGCTCTGTTATAGTTATATCAATCTAGGGTTGCCAACTCCCTGAAAAAAAAATAAGGGACACCTCATTAGAAGGGCCGGCCGAAACCGATTGCCTTCACCCTTCCTAGCCTGTTGAATTTTTTAGCCCCTTTTTTTGTGAGTGAAACAATTTTTTAACTATTTGATTCGAACCTAATTTGAATTAGATGCATATTTTTGAGTGAGATGAACACCTGGAAAACTAATTATTATCCAGCAATTCACTTTAATATAAAATAACAAAATTAACAGAATAAAATAAGTATCTTTCTTAAAGGAGAAGTTTTTTTTGTTTTTTTTTTAACCTGGACCTGTGTCTTTATTTCACCAATACTTTAAGACGAATGAATGAAAAAATGTTTTTCCCCGTTTGAGTAAAAGTACTATTGCACTGTTAGCTCATAGTTGCTGTGTTGTTGTTATTTTGTAGCAGAGTGGTGCAAAAAGTCTACATGTGAGTTCATCATTAAGTGGTTTCAGAGTTACATGGTTCTGTGAAAGCATTCAGAAAACAATACAGCAATGTACTGATATTAGAAAATGTAGTTTGTACTTTTAAAAGTAAGTTCTTCTTCACTTTAACTTAAGTAAAATTTTGAGCGACTTTTACTTGTAGTTGAGTAAGATTTGACCACGAGTATCAATACTGACTCAAGTATTGGAGTTGAGTACTTTGTCTCCCACTGCTTAAAGTGGTGTCGGCATACATGGCAGTCTGCGTAACTGCCATGTATGCTGCTTTGTTGTCTTTCGCTATCTTCTCAGTACCTCCTCGACCAATGAGCTGACAGCGTATTCTCGTGTGTGAATATGCTGTCAGCTCATTGGTCAGAGAGCAGTACAGGGCCTGGGAAAAGGTTTACCATACAATTTCATATAAAGCCCCCTGTTATTAATTTCCATTGGCATGCTACTGCCCATTTTTAGATTCTCACAGTAATACGGGACAAAGTGCGTCCCTTTTCAGCTCAATACGGGACAGGTGCTTTTGTTTATAAATACGGGACGATTCCGTTTTTCAAGGGACGGTTGGCAACCCTATACCAATCCTACTGTTAGCTAAATTTAATTTTGCTCTGTTATAGTTATACCAATCCTACTGTTAGCTAACATTACCTGATTGATGTTTTTATTTACCTGTATTTCTGTGTTGTATTTTTTCTGTATTTCTGTATGTCTTTATGTAAAGCACATTGAGTTGCCTGTAGTATGAAATGCGCAATATAAATAAAGATTGATTGATTGATTGATTGATTGATTGATCTTAACCTCCTTGAGTGCACGCTCCCAGCAAGTTGACGATGTTGTCATGGTAACCAAGATGGCTGAGGATCTTCAGCTCGGACATGAGAGCCTCCCGTTCCTCAGAGTGAGCGCTTGCTGTTGATGAACCCGTGAAAAATCAGATTGTACCATTACAGTGATGATGGTGATGATGATGATGATGATGAAGGTTAATGGACTGACGTTTAAGCATCTTGACGGCGACTCTCGTGGCCTTGTTCCCAGTTCCCAGCCCGAACGCCTTTGCCTCGACGACCTTCCCGAATGCCCCCGACCCTAAGACGGCCCCTGAGAGACGGACAGAAACACAATGAAAAACCAAGATGGAGGACGGTCAGAAACACAATGAAAAACCAAGATGGAGGACGTTCTGATAGGGCTTTTTGGATCAGACGTTTCATACCGAGCCGCAGTTTGTCTCGAGGAAACTCCCACTTATGGTTGTACGGCAGCTGGGTGGGGTCAATGAAGGTGTAGTTGTTCCCGTCCGTGCTCTCAATGATCTTCCAGCGAATCTCGTATTTGGGTTTCTGGCAGACGAAGAACAGTAGACACGGGTTATGTTTTTATCTTTTTTTAAATTTTGATTATCTGTCAGTTTGTTGGACTTCTGGGATATTAAATAATCTCAACGCCAGGTCTCTCAGCAACAAGATGGACGACCTAAGACTCTGATTATCATCACAATCAACCATCCAGGAAATGTGTGTATTTGTGTTTTGATAATCATCCAGACTTGGCTTCATCCTGGAATTCCTGATTCCAGATTCCTGACTATTGAGCTTGTGGGCCGTGCTACTCACCACAGCGACAGAACTGAAGCCTCGGGTAAACAATAAGGGGGCTGCTTGGCTTTTTTTTTATTTTTATCAACAATCGCTGGACTACAGATGCAACTGTTACTGAGAGACATTGTTCATCAGACCTGGAAATGATGGTAGTTAAATGTAGACCATACCACCTTCCAATTGAGTTCTCTGTGGTTTCTATTACAGCTGTTTATGTAGCTCCAAACATTAATACTTATGTAGCACTGAGCTACTGAGTTGTTGTTCATCAGGAATGTTGACAGTCTTTGGGCCACTGGACTGAAAAAGATTTTTCCTTCCACGTCCAAGAGATTAATCTGGTGGAACTGGTTGACGTTTGAGGAATTTTCTTCTTTGGGAATAAGAAGCTACAGCTTTTTCCAGGCTACAATCATTAGTTTCCAAAGGTACCTTAGGACACCGGGGGGTTCTTATAAAACTTATAAGGAACGCCATAGAATCTTCCTTTCACACCAGAGTAAGTCATGGAGTTCCTCAGGGTTCTGTGCCGGGACCGATTCTTTTCACTTTGTAAATACTTCCATTAGGTCATTTTATTAGACAGCATGGCATAAATGTCCATTCCTATCGTGGTGATACTCAGCCGTACTTATCTATGAAACCAATACTGTATGAATTAGATTAATTAACTAATTTGGATTTTAAAGAATTGATTTGATTTTGATTTTACTACAATGAATTGGCTTAAATAGAACTGTATCTTTGAAGTTCTATGAGATGACGTTTGTTCTGAATTGATGCTAAATACACAAACACACAATCAGTGCATCCGGGTTGAGTGAACGCTGGCGTATTTTGTTGCCGCTACTCACCCGCAACTCTTCTTTTAAAAATCGTGTTTCTACGCCACTCCTGCCACAAATTGACCGTTTTTTTTTTTTTTAACTCAAACTGGTATTTTAATCTTCTCTTTTGTTTGATCCTCATTTTGCTGTCATCGCTCCGTGTTTCTGCTTTAGCTGGCGAACGCTGCCTATCTCCTCAGCACACCGCCCGGCTACTCGCCGTTGCCTCTGCGCTCTATGATGTGGGTCATCAATGTCTTTGTGTGGTTTTTGCTGGTCTGGACTGTCCTATCGCTCTTCCATCGACCCGTGGGAGGACTCCTCCAGTATTCGGTCGCTGAGCTTCTCAGCCTCCGCTCACAATGGTCCGGATTTCCACCGGCATCACTGCATCTCCACCCGGACATCGCCCATCTGCCTCGCCGGAGGTACATCCACCGTGGATCTCGGCGGGGGCTTCCACTTTGGCAGCTCCAAGAGGATTACCTCCTTTTGGTCCTCCAGTCGCCAGGCACCGAGAAACACCTACCGGACTGTTAATCACAGCGTGTTAGCCAGCCTGGCTAGGTCGGCAAACGCTCCTCTCAGCCATGACAACACCGGTGATAACTTCGGTCTGTTGAACATTCGCTCCCTCACGGGCAAAGGACGTCTCATCCAGGATATCCTAACGGACCATAAGTTTGACTTTCTCTGCTTAAATGAGACTTGGCAAGTTCCTGGTGACTTTTCCCAGCTCAATGACTCTACTCCTCCGGGGTTTGTTTACTCCTGTAAACCTCGTGGATCGGGTCGCGGAGGCAGTCTCGTGATTCTTTACCGCGAGAAGTGGAAGGTCCTGCCGGTGGCTGTGCCACCTCTCTCCTCACTGGAATGCCTTGTCTGTCAAATTTCTGGACCCACCCCCATTTTCGTCGCCACAGTCTATCGTCCCCCTAAGCCTCACAAAGACTTCTTAAATTAATTCTCTGCCCTCCTCACTCACCTCTCCACTCTCTCACCTTATATAATTCTGCTGGGGGATTTCAACATACATATGGACAATACTGCTCTTCCCCTCACCATAGACTTTTCTTCATCACTTGATAGTTTTGGCCTCAAACAGTTCTCTGACTTCCCCACACACATAAAAGGTCACACCCTGGACTTAATTTGCTGCTCTGGTCTCACCCCCTCCAACTGTACTGCTGATGAACTCCATATTACGGACCACTTCCTCCTCTCATTTAATGTCACTCTCCGCCTCACCATTTCCAAACCACGCCGTGTTATCTCTTTCTGCAACATCAAAGACATTAACCTGGGCTCCCTCTCCTCCCACATTGCCACCTTGACTCTGGATTCTTCTTCCACCCCTGATGCTCTTGTCACCCAATACAACAATGGTCTTACTAACATTCTCAACTCACTTGCTCCTGTCAAATCCCGTTCTGTTTTCTTTACTCGGTCTGCTCCCTGGTTCACTCCTGATCTTCGCTCCATGAAATCTAAAAATCGACAGCTTGAACGACTATACAGGAAATCTGGTCTCTCCATCCATAAAGACATTTATACAGCTCAGCTCTCTCTTTACCTTTACTCCTCCGAAACCTGCAATTCTCTCCTCCTGTTTTTCAATGAGAAGGTTAAAAAAAATCCACCAGCACCTATTCAATTCAATTCAATTCATTTTTATTTATATAGCGCCAAATACAACAAATGTCATCTCAAGGCACTTAGATAATAAAGTCCAATTCAAGCCAATTGGAATTCAATTTATTGTAATCATAATTATTCATAAAATAATCCAATTCGTTCATATAGAGCCAATTCAAAAACAATTTCCTAGCTAAGGAAACCAACAGATTGCACTGAAAACTTTTTCTTTTTCGGTCCAATCTCCCGGCCTGAGCGTGCCTGAGGCGACTGTGGAGAAAAAACGACTCCTCACCTAGGCTCCTCTACCTCTCCCCTCCCCTCCTCTGATCTTCTACTACCCTGTCAACTATTTTCTAGCTTTGATCTCCCACATCCCTCAGTAATATCAGACCTCATCAGTAAGTCCAAACCCTCTTCTTGTCTTCTTGACCCCCTCCCTACAGTCCTGGTCAAATCCTGCCTTCCCTCTCTGCTCCCCCTCATATCAGCCATCATCCATTCCTCACTGTCCACTGGAATTGTTCCCGCTCTCTTCAAGTCTGCAGCTGTCAGTCCCTTCTTGAAAAAACCTGGTTCAGACCCCAACGATTTCAATAACCTCCGCCCCATTTCTCACCTTCCTTTCATCTCCAAAATCCTGGAAAAAAATGTTGCTTCCCAACTTCACTCCCATCTCACCAATTACAGCCTTTATGAACAATTCCAGTCTGGTTTCCGTCCATGCCACAGCACAGAAACAGCCCTTATTACCAACGACCTCCTCATGGCAGCTGACTCCGGTTTCATCTCCATTCTCATCCTCCTCGATCTAAGTGCAGCCTTTGACACCATTTCTCACCCCATCCTCCTCAATAGACTCTCCTCCTTAGACATCTCCAGCACCCCCCTGCACTGGTTTCACTCCTTCCTCACAGGCCGCACTCAGTTCATACAGCTCAAGCTTCTCCTCTCAGCCCTCCCCTGTAACTTCAGGTGTTCCCCAGGGCTCCGTCCTGGGGCCCCTCCTCTTCATCATCTACCTCCTCCCACTTGGCAATATTTTTCGAAAATTTGGTATACATTTCCACTGCTTCGCGGATGACACCCAGCTCTATCTGTCCAGTAAACCTGACGCCAGTCTCCCTCCTCCCTCACCCACTGCCTCTCTGAGATTAAATCCTGGTTCACCGCAAACTTCCTTAAACTCAACAGTGATAAAACGGAACTCCTCCTTGTTGGCACCAAATCCACCCTTTCCAAAGTTGACAGTTTTTCCCTCACCATAGACAGCTCCACCGTGTCCCCCTCCCCTCAGGTTCAGAGTCTGGGTGTCATCCTCGACAGCACACTTTCTTTCCACTCCTACATCAGTAACATTACCCGGTCTGCATATTTTCATCGTCTCCGCCCCTCTCTCACTCCTCACACCACTGCTATCCTGGTCCACAGCCTCGTCACCTCCCGCATAGATTATTGCAACTCACTCCTTTCCGGTGTCCCTCACAAATCCCTTCATAAGCTTCAACTGGTTCAAAACTCTGCAGCCCGCATCATCACCAGTACCCCCTCCTTTCACCATATCACCCCCGTCCTCCAGCAGTTTCACTGGCTCCCGGTCGAATTCAGAATTACTTTTAAAACCCTGCTTTACACATCAAGGCCATCCACAACCTCGCCCCCCCATATCTGTCTGATCTCCATCCCATCTCGCTCCCTCAGGTCATCCTCCTCCCTCCACCTCTCTGGGCCCTCTGCCCGTCTCAGCACCATGGGGAGCAGAGCTTTCAGTCGCTCTGCTCCCCAACTCTGGAACTCACTCCCACCAGACATCCGCAACATTGACTCTTTACCCCTCTTCAAATCAAAACTCAAAACCCATCTGTTTCAAGCTGCATTCTCCCTCTAGCCTCTTTTTTAACTTGTGTTATTTTATTTATTGTGTTTTTAATGTGTTGTAAAGTGTCCTTGAGCGTTGAAAAAGGCGCTTTTTAAAAAATTAAATGTATTATTATTATTATTATTATTAATAAATATAGATCAAATTGAATTTATTTGCATGACAGAGAGCCGTCTCACCTGTCTGTACTTGTAAAAGATGACCAATAGGAGCAGGAGGAGGACGGCGGCAGCACTCAGAGCTCCAATCAGAGCCGGCGTGAACATGGGGTGAAGTCTGGAGCCTGAAAGTAGCAACATCATCCATCTTTATTGTACTGAATGATACTTTTTTTATTTTCTGATCATTTAGTCATGTTACAGGAACAGTGTAAACATGGTCTCATTATGTCTCTGTGGTAAATGACCACATGATTAATCTGACTCTGTGACACTTACGATGAACAAAGACCCCGCGGGACGTTCCCACCAGGTTGGAGGCGACACACTCCACGGTGACATCATCATCATCAGCTGACAGTGGGAGGTGTGACCTCACCTCCTCCATCTCCTGTGAGGTCACAACAGCTGGAGACACCTGGGAGGCGGGGGTATCTGCACACCTGGAGGGGAAATAAAGCTTTAAGTCCTCCAACAGTTAAACATATTAATGATGGATCCTGAGGAGGGGATGCTGGATGCCCCCCCCGTTACGTACGAATGCTGAACTCCGGGGCAGGTGACCCACAGGACTGAGGGGGGAGGGTATCCGGCGCTGCTGCAGGTCAGCGTGGCGTTCTGCTGGGTGATGGAGGCAGATGGCGGGTCTGAAAGGTTTATGAGATTATATTCACTTTGCCCGACCACAGAGCATGAAACCAGACGAGGACCGCTTGTACATCATGTGATCAAAAGCAGGAAGAAAGTTTTCTTACGGAAGATCCGGAGGTCCACATCCTGTGAGCCGTTGAAGAAAGAGTTTGATAAACGAAGTGAATATCGACCTTTATCCTGCTGACGAATCCTCCGCAGCAGCAGGCTCGCCTCCGACCTTCAGTGGAAAGAAATACTGTCTTTAGTTTTTAGTTTGTGTTTAGTTCTTAGTTTTTACCATGTCTTTGTTTTAAGTTTTAGGTTCAGGTTGTCATTTTAGTTCTGCCTTGCCACGCCATCAGCCTCACTTCCACAGGTGAGGCTGATGGCATGCCTCAGTGTCTTCCCCATCAGCTGCACTCTCTCACTAATCACCCCCCACAGTATTTAGTCTCCAGGTCTTTCCATGTTCTTTGTCAGATCCTCCCCATCATCCATGGTCTCAAGTCACCAGCTAAGTATTTTCGTGCCAAGTCAAGTCTTTTGCTTTTTGTCACAGTCATGTTTTGTTTTCACAGCCTCGTTTTTTGATATCCGGCGGTTTTTGTTGAAACCTTATTTTTTGAAAATAAATCCGTTTGCTTTTTGAAAAGTCCGCATCCGTGTGCTTCCACACCTCGCACTCCACCCATGTGACAGAAGGATCTGACCAACGATGGATGGGGCGGACCGAGCAGCACCAAAACCTGGACATTGCTAATGACCTTATGGACTTCTTTTTACAGAAGCGGATCCTGCAGAACTGCACTTACTCTAGCACTAGTTCTGCTCTTAGCTGTTTGGTTTTGGAAGGAAATGCACTTATGATTTCTTGTGACCTGAAGTTCTTTTGCCCACCGATGTGGAACACGCTGATTGTAAGTCGCTTTGGATAAAAGCGTCTGCAGAATGACCGTAATGTAATGTGATGTAATGTAGCACGGAAATCCAAAAAGAAAGCACAGGCCTTTGAACTGCTCTTAGTCTGACCCCTCCCCTGAGACCAGTTTGCATTGAGAGACCCTCCCAGTGGCTACAGTCTTTACAACATTGCTCTGAGAATCATGGAGATACTCAAACCCCTCCACCACGTTAAGATGGTAATTCAGCGGCCGAACCCCCTACCCTAATCCAGAGGGGCAACTTAGGAATCATCCCAATGACTATTACCAAAAATACCATCAAATGTCCCTAACCCATCATTAAAAATAACAATTTAAAGGGGTATTGTAAATAAATCTTATGAAGTGATAATGTAACAATTAAGGTCTTTTAAGGTGGTATGAATGTCTATAGGATTTCTTAAGATAGTATGGTTGGTTTACATGATTTATTCAAAGAGTATTACTGGTTTTAAGGTTTGTTAAGGTAGTATGGTTGGTTTACATGATTTATTCAAATAGTATTGCTGGTTTTAAGGTTTGTTAAGGTAGTATGGTTGGTTTACATGATTTATTCAAAGAGTATTGCTGGTTTTAAGGTAGTGTGGTTGGTTGATGTGGTTGTTAAACTGGTATAGGTATATTTTTGTTGGTTCTGGAGATCTCCGTCTGACCTTCAGCAGTGAGCACTGTAGTATGCCGAATTTAGTGAACTAACCTGTAGCTATTGTCAGCGTAGCTCTCCTGGTACACTGTGGAGTCGTCGTTGTTTATATTGGTTGGTGTTGTCCAGTGTTGCTCCCTGATTGGAGGGTATGCCTCCATCACAAAGGTGAGAGTTACGTCGGCACCTTCCCGAACCTCCACCCTGTTGCTGCCGCTAATGTTAGCACTGCTAGCCCCATTCAAATCCGTTCCAACAGTGGTAACATTAGCAATCAGTTCTTCTTCATGTGAGCGGCTGCTAATGTTTGCTGCTAGCTCCTCCTTTAGCTCCACTGGCACGCTGCTAATGTTAGCAAACGCCTCCACGGTGTTAGCATTGCTGCTCTGCAGGTAAAGGTAGATCCTCAGGTAGGGATGATCTGATGAAGAGGAGAGTAAACATCACTCCGTTTATTTACCCTCTCCCATTTCGGGAGCATGTCTATGTTCCCACAGCCCACTGGTCCCACGTCACTAAGACTTTTTTTTTATTTTTTAGGCCCATTGGTCCCACAGCTCATTGGTCCCACGGCCCATTGGTCCCACGGCCCATTGGTCCCACGGCCCATTGGTCCCACGGCCCATTGGTCCCACGTCACTAAGACTTTTCATTTAATTTTTTAGGCCCATTGGTCCCACAGCACAATTGTCCCACGTCACAAAGACTTTTAACATTATTTTTTAGGCCCAATGGTCCCACAGCTTAGGCCATATGTCCCACAACTCCATGTTCTCACATTTCTGAGTAAACTAATAGCGAAAAAGGTGTAAAGACATTTGGCCTGCACATGCTAACCTTTTTTTTTATTTTTTTATTTTTTTTTATTATTTCCTCAGCTGTTTTTTTTAAGCTTAATTTCCAAAAGTAGAAAAACACCTACAACTGCACTGGTACTACTAATACTACTGCTACTACTAATAATAACAATAATAATATGTATTTCATGGCTAAATTGGCTTTACACAATAAAAAGTGGCCTATAAAATATCAATGGGCCTAAAAAATAATGTTAAAAGTCTTTATGATGTGGGACCAATGGGCTGTGGGACCATTGGGCCTAAATTTGAAAAAAAAAAAATTCTTAGCGATGTGGGACCAATGGGCTGTGGGACCAATGGGCCTAAAAATTAATAAAAAATTCGTAGCAATGTGGGACCAATGGGCCTAAAAATGAATAAAAAAGTCTTAGCGATGTGGGACCAATGGGCCTAAAAATGAATAAAAAATTCTTAGCGATGTGGGACCAATGGGCTGTGGGAACATAGAGTTGACCCCCCCATTTCAGATTTTAGATGTATTCTTGATGACGTACCCAGCACTCTGAGGTGTGCGGTTGCCGTGGCGACCCCAGCTTCGTTAG
The DNA here is from genome assembly GCF_027942865.1 of Odontesthes bonariensis. Taxonomy (NCBI): domain Eukaryota; kingdom Metazoa; phylum Chordata; class Actinopteri; order Atheriniformes; family Atherinopsidae; genus Odontesthes; species Odontesthes bonariensis. Next base: position 82,890 of record NC_134521.1, on the reverse strand, counting down.
TAGCGGTGCAGGTGTACGGTCCGCCGTGAGTCCGTCTGACGGCAGAGACCGTCAGAGTGCTGTTCAGGTACAGGCGGTTGTTACCATAGTGACGGCTGACGGTGACGTTCAGGTTCTGAAACGGACCAACCAGCCGAGCAGTCAGTCAGACGAACAGGTGAGTCGGCAGGTAAAGAGACAGTTAAACTACGTACTGCACCTGTATGTGGGGGTGAGTCCAGGCAACGCTGTAGAAATGTGAAGGGTTGCTGGTCCGACAGGTGACCTCCAACCGCTCTCCTTCCAGACGAACAAATTCTACCTTACTGACAGACAAGGCTGGGGGGTGACGTAGCCCTGCAGAAAAACAGGTGGAGGTCAGACAGGTGGAGGTTAGACAGGTGGAGGTTAGACAGACAGGAGGAGGTTAGACAGACAGGAGGAGGTTAGACAGACAGATGGAGGTTAGACAGACAGATGGAGGTTAGACAGGCAGATGGAGGTCAGACAGACAGGTGGAGGCTAGACAGACAGATGGAGGTCAGACAGACAGATGGAGGTTAGACAGACAGATGGAGGTTAGACAGACAGATGGAGGTTAGACAGATGGAGGTCAGACAGACAGATGGAGGTCAGACAGACAGATGGAGGTCAGACAGGTGGAGGTTAGACAGACAGGAGGAGGTTAGACTGACAGGTGGAGGTTAGACAGACAGATGGAGGTTAGACAGGCAGATGGAGGTCAGACAGACAGGTGGAGGCTAGACAGACAGATGGAGGTCAGACAGACAGATGGAGGTCAGACAGACAGATGGAGGTTAGACAGACAGGTGGAGGTTAGACTGATGGAGGTCAGACAGGTGGAGGTTAGACTGACGGGTGGAGGTTAGACAGACAGATGGAGAGAAAGGTGGAGGTTAGACAGACAGATGGAGGTTAGACAGACAGGTGGAGGTTAGACTGACAGGTGGAGGTTAGACAGACAGATGGAGGTCAGACAGACAAATGGAGGCTAGACAGACAGATGGAGGTTAGACAGACAGGAGGAGGTTAGACTGACAGGTGGAGGTTAGACAGACAGATGGAGGTTAGACAGACAGGTGGAGGTTAGACGGACAGATGGAGGTCAGACAGACAGATGGAGGTCAGACAGACAGATGGAGGTTAGACTGACGGGTGGAGGTTAGACAGACAGATGGAGGTTAGACAGACAGGTGGAGGTTAGACAGACAGATGGAGGTCAGACAGACAGATGGAGGTTAGACAGACAGATGGAGGTCAGACAGACAGATGGAGGTTAGACAGACAGATGGAGGTTAGACAGACAGATGGAGGTTAGACTGACGGGTGGAGGTTAGACAGACAGATGGAGGTTAGACAGACAGGTGGAGGTTAGACAGACAGATGGAGGTCAGACAGACAGGTGGAGGTTAGACAGACAGATGGAGGTCAGACAGACAGATGGAGGTCAGACAGAAAGGTGGAGGTCAGACAGACAGGTGGAGGCTAGACAGACAGATGGAAGTCAGACAGACAGATGGAGGTCAGACAGAAAGGTGGAGGTTAGACAGACAGATGGAGGTTAGACAGAAAGGTGGAGGTTAGACTGATGGAGGTCAGACAGGTGGAGGTTAGACTGATGGAGGTTAGACTGACGGGTGGAGGTTAGACAGACAGATGGAGAGAAAGGTGGAGGTTAGACAGACAGATGGAGGTTAGACAGACAGGTGGAGGTTAGACAGACAGATGGAGGTTAGACAGAAAGGTGGAGGTCAGACAGACAGGTGGAGGTTAGACAGACAGATGGAGGTTAGACAGAAAGGTGGAGGTCAGACAGACAGATGGAGGTTAGACAGACAGATGGAGGTTAGACAGATGGAGGTCAGACAGACAGATGGAGGTCAGACAGACAGATGGAGGTCAGACAGACAGATGGAGGTCAGACAGGTGGAGGTTAGACAGACAGGAGGAGGTTAGACTGACAGGTGGAGGTTAGACAGACAGATGGAGGTTAGACAGGCAGATGGAGGTCAGACAGACAGGTGGAGGCTAGACAGACAGATGGAGGTCAGACAGACAGATGGAGGTCAGACAGACAGATGGAGGTTAGACAGACAGGTGGAGGTTAGACTGATGGAGGTCAGACAGGTGGAGGTTAGACTGACGGGTGGAGGTTAGACAGACAGATGGAGAGAAAGGTGGAGGTTAGACAGACAGATGGAGGTTAGACAGACAGGTGGAGGTTAGACTGACAGGTGGAGGTTAGACAGACAGATGGAGGTTAGACAGACAGATGGAGGTCAGACAGACAAATGGAGGCTAGACAGACAGATGGAGGTTAGACAGACAGGAGGAGGTTAGACTGACGGGTGGAGGTTAGACAGACAGATGGAGGTTAGACAGACAGATGGAGGTTAGACTGACGGGTGGAGGTTAGACAGACAGATGGAGGTTAGACAGACAGGTGGAGGTTAGACAGACAGATGGAGGTCAGACAGACAGATGGAGGTTAGACAGACAGATGGAGGTTAGACAGACAGATGGAGGTTAGACTGACGGGTGGAGGTTAGACAGACAGATGGAGGTTAGACAGACAGGTGGAGGTTAGACAGACAGATGGAGGTCAGACAGACAGGTGGAGGTTAGACAGACAGGTGGAGGCTAGACAGACAGATGGAAGTCAGACAGACAGATGGAGGTCAGACAGAAAGGTGGAGGTTAGACAGACAGATGGAGGTTAGACAGAAAGGTGGAGGTTAGACAGACAGGTGGAGGTTAGACTGATGGAGGTCAGACAGGTGGAGGTTAGACTGATGGAGGTTAGACTGACGGGTGGAGGTTAGACAGACAGATGGAGAGAAAGGTGGAGGTTAGACAGACAGATGGAGGTTAGACAGACAGGTGGAGGTTAGACAGACAGATGGAGGTTAGACAGAAAGGTGGAGGTCAGACAGACAGGTGGAGGTTAGACAGACAGATGGAGGTTAGACAGAAAGGTGGAGGTCAGACAGACAGATGGAGGTTAGACAGACAGATGGAGGTCAGACAGAAAGGTGGAGGTTAGACAGACAGATGGAGGTCAGACAGAAAGGTGGAGGTTAGACAGACAGATGGAGAGAAAGGTGGAGGTTTGACAGACAGATGGAGGTTAGACAGACAGGTGGAGGTTAGACAGACAGATGGAGGTCAGACAGACAGATGGAGGTCAGACAGAAAGGTGGAGGTTTGACAGACAGATGGAGGTTAGACAGACAGGTGGAGGTCAGACAGACAGATGGAGGTCAGACAGAAAGGTGGAGGTCAGACAGACAGATGGAGGTTTGACAGACAGATGGAGGTTAGACAGAAAGGTGGAGGCTAGACAGACAGGTGGAGGCTAGACAGACAGATGGAGGTCAGACAGACAGATGGAGGTCAGACAGACAGATGGAGGTCAGACAGAAAGGTGGAGGTCAGACAGACAGATGGAGGTTTGACAGACAGATGGAGGTTAGACAGACAGATGGAGGTCAGACAGACAGATGGAGGTCAGACAGACAGATGGAGGTTTGACAGACAGATGGAGGTCAGACAGACAGGTGGAGGTCAGACAGAAAGGTGGAGGTCAGACAGACAGATGGAGGTTTGACAGACAGATGGAGGTTAGACAGACAGATGGAGGTCAGACAGAAAGGTGGAGGTTAGACAGACAGGTGGAGGTCAGACAGACAGATGGAGGTCAGACAGACAGATGGAGGTCAGACAGAAAGGTGGAGGTCAGACAGACAGATGGAGGTTTGACAGACAGATGGAGGTTAGACAGACAGATGGAGGTCAGACAGAAAGGTGGAGGTCAGACAGACAGGTGGAGGTTAGACAGACAGATGGAGGTCAGACAGAAAGGTGGAGGCTAGACAGACAGGTGGAGGCTAGACAGACAGATGGAGGTCAGACAGACAGATGGAGGTCAGACAGAAAGGTGGAGGTCAGACAGACAGATGGAAGTCAGACAGACAGATGGAGGTTAGACAGACAGATGGAGGTTAGACAGAAAGGTGGAGGTCAGACAGACAGATGGAGGTTAGACAGACAGATGGAGGTCAGACAGACAGATGGAGGTTTGACAGACAGATGGAGGTTAGACAGACAGATGGAGGTCAGACAGAAAGGTGGAGGTTAGACAGACAGATGGAGGTCAGACAGAAAGGTGGAGGTTAGACAGACAGATGGAGGTCAGACAGAAAGGTGGAGGCTAGACAGACAGATGGAGGTTAGACAGACAGATGGAGGTCAGACAGAAAGGTGGAGGTTAGACAGACAGATGGAGGTTAGACAGACAGATGGAGGTCAGACAGACAGATGGAGGTCAGACAGACAGATGGAGGTCAGACAGGTGGAGGTCAGACAGACAGATGGAGGTCAGACAGACAGGAGGAGGTCAGACAGAAAGGTGGAGGTTAGACAGACAGGTGGAGGTCAGACAGACAGATGGAGGTCAGACAGACAGATGGAGGTTAGACAGACAGATGGAGGTCAGACAGACAGATGGAGGTTAGACAGACAGATGGAGGTCAGACAGACAGATGGAGGTTAGACAGAAAGGAGGAGGTCAGACAGACAGATGGAGGTTAGACAGACAGATGGAGGTTAGACAGACAGATGGAGGTTAGACAGACAGGAGGAGGTCAGACAGACAGATGGAGGTTAGACAGACAGATGGAGGTCAGACAGACAGATGGAGGTTAGACAGACAGATGGAGGTTAGACAGACAGGAGGAGGTCAGACAGACAGATGGAGGTTAGACAGACAGATGGAGGTCAGACAGACAGATGGAGGTCAGACAGACAGATGGAGGTCAGACAGACAGATGGAGGTCAGACAGAAAGGTGGAGGTTAGACAGACAGATGGAGGTTAGACAGACAGATGGAGGTCAGAATGAAAGGTGGAGGTCAGACAGACAGATGGAGGTTAGACAGACAGATGGAGGTCAGACAGAAAGGTGGAGGTTAGACAGACAGATGGAGGTCAGACAGACAGATGGAGGTCAGACAGACAGATGGAGGTCAGAATGAAAGGTGGAGGTCAGACAGACGGATGGAGGTTAGACAGACAGATGGAGGTCAGACAGAAAGGTGGAGGTTAGACAGGTGGAGGTCAGACAGACAGATGGAGGTCAGACAGACAGGTGGAGGTCAGACAGACAGGTGGAGGTTAGACAGACAGATGGAGGTTAGACAGACAGATGGAGGTCAGACAGAAAGGTGGAGGTTAGACAGACAGATGGAGGTCAGACAGACAGGTGGAGGTCAGACAGAAAGGTGGAGGTTAGACAGACAGATGGAGGTCAGACAGAAAGGAGGAGGTTAGACAGACAGGTGGAGGTCAGACAGACAGATGGAGGTCAGACAGATGGAGGTCAGACAGACAGATGGAGGTTAGACAGACAGATGGAGGTCAGACAGACAGATGGAGGTCAGACAGGTGGAGGTCAGACAGACAGATGGAGGTTAGACAGACAGATGGAGGTCAGACAGGTGGAGGTCAGACAGACAGATGGAGGTCAGACAGACAGGAGGAGGTCAGACAGACAGGTGGAGGTTAGACAGACAGATGGAGGTCAGACAGATGGAGGTTAGACAGACAGATGGAGGTCAGACAGGTGGAGGTCAGACAGACAGATGGAGGTCAGACAGACAGGAGGAGGTCAGACAGACAGGTGGAGGTCAGACAGACAGGTGGAGGTTAGACAGACAGGTGGAGGTCAGACAGACAGGTGGAGGTTAGACAGACAGATGGAGGTTAGACAGACAGGTGGAGGTCAGACAGACAGGTGGAGGTTAGACAGACAGATGGAGGTCAGACAGGTGGAGGTCAGACAGACAGATGGAGGTTAGACAGACAGATGGAGGTCAGACAGGTGGAGGTCAGACAGACAGGTGGAGGTCAGACAGACAGGTGGAGGTTAGACAGACAGGTGGAGGTCAGACAGACAGATGGAGGTTAGACAGACAGATGGAGGTCAGACAGGTGGAGGTCAGACAGACAGATGGAGGTCAGACAGACAGGTGGAGGTTAGACAGACAGGTGGAGGTTAGACAGACAGATGGAGGTCAGACAGGTGGAGGTCAGTCAGACAGGTGGAGGTTAGACTGACAGGTGGAGGTTAGACAGACAGATGGAGGTCAGACAGGTGGAGGTCAGTCAGACAGGTGGAGGTTAGACAGACAGATGGAGGTTAGACAGAAAGGTGGAGGTTAGACAGGTGGAGGTCAGACAGACAGGTGGAGGTCAGACAGATGGAGGTTAGAAAGATGGAGATATTCAGATGTGTGTGCGGCTCTTACTGGAGACCACCAGCAGGTCGACAGGTTTGGACCGGTACTCTCGTCCGTCCTTCCAGCCTGAACAGGCGTATCTTCCTCTGAAGGACTTCTTCAAGTGTCCAATCATGGCTCCTCTCCGGGGGTCAAAGGTGACATTCATGCCCACAGGCAGGCCTCGCCCCCTGTCCTCTGATTGGAGGGTGAGGTTGGTGACGGACGGGTCGGTCAGCAGACACCTGAACAGGAAGTCTTCGCCCTCCATGGGGTTTGGGATGGTGCGAGGCGTGACGAATACGGTGGAGGAGTCGGCTCGGTCTGGTAGAAATGCATTATGGGAAACTCAAGGTTATATTTATAACATGATTGAGATCATAAAAAGCATCAGTCGGAGCAGCTAAGTCAGGTACATTCACCTATTCCTGAAGGAAGCTGAAGCTAACCCTGAGGAAGCTAACCCTAACCCTCACCTATTCCTGAAGGAAGCTAACCCTAACCCTAACCTATTCCTGAAGGAAGCTAACCCTAACCCTAACCTAAGTGTTGGCTCATTATAGACCTATATCCAATCTCCCTTTTATGTCTAAAGTTCTTGAAAAAATAGTTGCAGCTCAGCTTTGTGATCACTTACACAGAAATAATCTGTTTGAAGAGTTTCAGTCAGGATTCAGAGTGCATCATAGCACAGAAACTGCACTGCTGAAAGTTACCAATGATCTCCTCTTAGCCTCTGATAGCGGACTTGTGTCTGTGCTTGTCCTGTTGGATCTCAGTGCTGCATTTGATACGGTCGATCACAGTATCTTATTACACAGACTTGAACATGTTATTGGGATTAAAGGAACTGCATTAGGCTGGTTTAAGTCATATTTATCTGATAGATTTCAGTTTGTTCTTGTAAATGAAGAATCTTCCTCACACACCAGAGTAAGTCATGGAGTTCCCCAGGGTTCTGTGCTTGGACCGATTCTTTTTACTTTATACATGCTTCCATTAGGTAACATTATTAGACAGCATGGCATAAATTTCCATTGCTATGCTGATGATACTCAGCTGTACTTATCTATAAAACCAGATGAACCCAATAGGTTGGTCAGACTACAAGCATGTCTTAAAGACATAAAGACCTGGATGACTCAGAACTGTCTGCTTCTAAATTCAGACAAACTGAAGTCGTTATCTTTGGACCTGAGCGCTTCAGGGAGAAATTGTCTAGCTATATAGTTACTCTAGATGGTATTTCCTTGGCTTCTAGTTCTACAGTGAGGAACCTTGGAGTTATTTTTGACCAGAACTTATCATTTGACTCGCATATAAAACAGGTTTCTAGGACTGCCTTCTTTCATCTTCGTAATATTGTTAAAATCAGGAACATCTTGTCTCAGAGTGATGCAGAAAAACTGCTCCATGCATTTGTTACTTCAGGATTGGACTACTGTAATTCTTTATTATTGGGCTGTCCCACATATTCTCTGAAAAGCCTCCAGCTGATCCAAAATGCTGCAGCCAGAGTTCTGATGAGAACTAACAGGAGAGATCATATTTCTCCAGTTTTAGCTTCTCTTCATTGGCTCCCTGTTAAATTCAGAATAGAATTTAAGATTCTTCTCCTCACATATAAAGCTCTTAATGACCGAGCTCCATCATACCTTAAAGATCTCATTGTAAGATATTTTCCTAACAGAGCACTTCGTTCCCAAACTGCAGGTTTACTTGAGGTTCCCAGAGTTTCTAAAAGTAGAATGGGAGGCAGAGCCTTCAGTTATCAGGCCCCTCTCTTGTGGAATAAGCTGCCAGTAAATGTCCGGGAAGCAGACACCCTTTCCACTTTTAAGACCAGGCTTAAAACTTTCCTTTTTTATAAAGCTTATAGTTAGGTCTGTTGAATCTGATAGTGTGTCTGCTAGTGTGTCTTGTCCTGCCTCCACCTCTGGCACCCTCTATACTTTCATTACCCCCTACCCGAACCAGGGTTTGCATCCCCACCCCGCTGTGACTGGTGTGCAGTTGGTGAGAGGCTGAGGTAGCTTGTGGCTGTAAAAGATGGCTCTATATATGGATCTATATAGGGAGTATAGGGAATTACTCACTGAGTCTGGTCCTTTATTTATTTATTTATTTTCGTTTGCACAAGTTTCTTGTGTTTACCTTGAATAGGGATGGCTCAGGTGATCCTGAAACATCCCATAGTTAAGCTGCTATAGGCCCAGCCTGCTGGGGGGCCTCATCTGTCACACCTTTCCTCACTTTACTCTCTTTATGTATATGTGACATTATTGTGGTCATTAACTCGTGTTTCCCTGTTCCAACAGATATCCTTTGAATGGTGTTACAGTGCTGCCGCCGCCGCGGCCCCCCCCCCCTCCCTTTCTGTCTTCTCAAACCCCAGCTGGTGGAGGCGGATAGCCACCCTTCCTGAGTCTGGTTCTGCCAGAGGTTTCTTCCTGTTAAAAGGGAGTCGTTTCTCTCCACAGTCGCCTCAGGCACGCTCAGGCCGGGAGATTGGACCAAAAAAACAAAAAGTTTTCAGTGCAATCTGTTGGTTTTCTTAGCTAGGAAATTGTTTTTGAATTGGCTCTATATGAACGAATTGGATTATTTTATGAATTATGATTATTATTAATTAAGTGAATTCCAATTGGCTTGAATTGGACTCACTATCTAAAGTGCCTTGAGATGACATTTGTTGTATTTGGCGCTATATAAATAAAAATGAATTGAATTGAACCTACTCCCGAAGGAAGCTAACCCTAACCCTCACCTATTCCTGAAGGAAGCTAACCCTAACCCTCACCTATTGCTGAGGGAAGCTAACCCTAACCCTCACCTACTGCTGAGGGAAGCTAACCCTAACCCTAACCCTCACCTATTCCTGAAGGAAGCTAACCCTAACCCTCACCTATTGCTGAAGGAAGCTAACCCTAACCCTGTGCAGATTTCAGAGGGCGTGGCCTGTGTTTCTCACCTGTGATGTAGAGGTGGATCCAGCTGCTGAGGTGCTCCAGGCTGCCGTTGGTATACCCACAGCGGTATGTACCGGTGTGTCTGGGCTCCGCCCATCTGATATCAAGCAGCGCCATCAGTTTGTCCAGGTACAGCAGGCGAAACGCCGTGCTGGACCAGCGGACTGACCCGTTACCATGGCAGCTGAGAATGAAGGCGGAGCCCACGGTCAGAGCCACATCTGACTGGTTTGGTATCAAGTCTGAGTTCAGGCGCATTGTTGGAGGACCAGGTGGTTCTGAAAGGACAAGAAGAACACCTGAGCAGGTAACAGAAGGTAACAGAGTGCCTGAATGCTGGATGCAGCTAGATGTTAAAGATGTTAAAGATGTGACAAAACTGAACACAAACATCATCCCTGCAGGGAGGATTAAAAGTAACTTTATTTAAAATCAGAACAGGTAAAAAGACAACCACGGTGCTGATTTACAACATTTTGTAACTAATATTTTGATTCAGTTAAATTTACTGTGGTATAGATTTATTGATTAACTTGCAACACATATGATCACGATGAACTGAACAATAACTGACAATCTCAGAAGTAACCACTCAAAAATCATAAATTTCATCAACTAGCTTGAAAAAGCACTAATCAATCTGATTGATCCGATTGGCTGCCAGCGGGGGTTGGGAGGCCCTCATTGATCCGATTGGCTGCCAGCGGGGGTTGGGAGGCCCTCATTGCTCCGATTGGCTGCCAGCGGGGGTTGGGAGGCCCTCATTGGTCGGCAGTGGTGGGTTTCTTGTTGATGTCCTGCAGCTGGGTGCTGATGCGGGAGGTCTGCAGCAGCAAAGCCTGGTGGTTCTCCACCAGCAGACTCTGGTGCCGGGCCAAGTTCTGCAGTTCCTGGATCTGCTGGGAGCTCTGTGGACAGAACCAGGCGAGTTCAGACCAGATTGAGTCACCCACTGATCATAGATAATTGTCCTGTTAACCTTCCCTGGCTCATCAAGTTTTTCGGGTAACTTTACTGAAGACTTCCTCTTAGCTTGGTTTGAGTTAGGGTTTGGAATGTACCTTTAAGGGGAAGTTCGTTATTTTTTTTTAAACCTGTACCTTATTTCTGGCATAAAATTTGTATATATATATTTTATTGTATATATACAATAAAATACAATATATATATTGTATATATATATATATATCCATATATATATATCCACATTGTGCTGTCACTCTGTTTACCGGTTACCATAGTTTATTTCTGCTGTGTATTAGGTGTTAAGTTAAATGCTACTGCTGCGCTGCACTATTGAGTTTGAGAGAAACGTAATTTCAATCCTGTGTATGTCCTGTACGTACACAGATTTGACAATAAAGTTGACTTTGAAAATACCTTCATCTGCTCACCGATAACAGTTTGGTGAAAGTCGGCTTCCCTCTGAGGCTATTTAGATCACTGGAGATCCTCGTATCTCCATATAACAGAGAGAACGGGGACAGTACAGCCTCTGAATAAGGCTTTATCTGTCTTTATTTCCCCAACACTTTAAGACCATTGAATGAATTATTGCACTGTTAGCTCAGAGTTGCCGTGTTGTTGTTATCGGGGGCTAACGGGGGACTTTCTACACACCCATCTACTCCGTGCTCTGTGACAGTCGGCCATCTTTACACAGAGTTTTTCTGCTGCTAGTTTTGTGCAACATGGATATTTGGAAATACGCAATAACGAACCATGTTACCAGCAGCCGTAGCAAATTCCGTGTAAAGATGCTGCGGCGGCGATTCGCCTCTGATAAGCCCCCAATAACAACAACATGGCAGCTCTGAGCTAACAGTGCAATGAACGCCGACTTTCACCAAACTGTTATCGGTGAGTAGATGAAGGTATTTATGCCAGAAATAAGGTCCAGGTTAAAAAAAAAAAAAAAACGAACTTCCCCTTTAAAGTGTTTTGAGATTACATTTGTTATGATTTGGCACTAAATAAAAATAAAACTGGACTGGACCAGTTTGGACTGGTTAGGGTACACTTGGTCCAGCTGACATCTGAGTTACATCACATTACATTTCGGTCATTTTGCAGACGCTTTTACCCAAAGCGAAGGGTTTTAATACACAAATCCTGAATTAAACATCAATTAACCTAAAATCAGTGAAAAAAAATTAAACATTTTGACAGTAAATTAAACTAAAGTGGGACCAACCTGAGTTCCCAGAATGCCGAGCTGTTTGACCACCTGGGCCTGGTGGTTGGCCAGCTGTTCTTGGATCTGGACCAGTTGGGTCAGCAGATTGAGGACCTTTGCGCTCCAAACTTCCTCTTGTTGCTGGTTCAGGATCAGTTTGGAGTTCGCTCCGGCTGTACTGACCTCTGATGAGCTTTGCTGACGCTGTGACGCTTTGCGGTAAGACGTGTTGCATCACTTCCTGTTACCTTGCTCGTGCACTGTGGAATTTCTTGCTCCGCTTGGAGTACTGATAATCACTTTATTTCGATCTATAACTTACACAATTTTGCATAGTTAAACTCTATAGCTTACCGTTCTGTTCTAACACACTCCTACAGATCTTTAATCTTTATTCTCACTTTTTAGCGGTGTGTCTGGTTCTCTAGCGTAGCATGGCTACCGGTTCTCTTCCTCCTTCTCCTGCTTTCACCTGCTCCGTGTGTCAGATGTTTAGTTACTCCTCTGCCTCCTTTAGCGATAATGGTACATGTAACAAATGTAGTCTTTTTGTAGTTTTGGAGGCGAGGTTATCTGAATTGGAAGCTCGGCTCTGCACTGTTGAAAATCAACCGATAGCGAGCCAGGCCCCTTTTGCCAGTGTGGAGCCACCTAGCGTAGCTAGCTCCATTAGCCGCCCCCAGGCAGAACCCGAGCAGCCGGGATTACATCGTGGCTGGGTGACTGTCAGGAAGAGGCATAGCTCTAAAGTCAAGCCCGTTGTTCACCATCGACCTGTCCACGCTTCTAACAGATTTTCCCCACTCAGCGACACACCCGCTGAGGACAAAACCCTGGTAATTGGCAGCTCTATAGTCAGAAACGTGGCATTAGAGGCACCAGCGGCCATAGTCAAATGCATTCCAGGGGCCAGAGCGGGCGACATAGAATCCTATTTAAAACTGCTGGCTAAGGATAAACGTAAATATGGTAAAATAGTTATTCACGTCGGCGTTAATGACACCCGGTTACGCCAATCGGAGGTCACTAAAATTAATGTTGCATCGGTGTGTGATTTTGCCAAAACAATGTCGGACTCCGTAGTTTTCTCTGGACCCCTGCCAAATCTGACCAGCGATGACATGTTTAGCCGCATGTCGTCCTACAATCGCTGGTTGTCTAGATGGTGTCCAGCAAACAACGTGGGCTACATAGATAATTGGCAATCTTTCTGGAGAAAACCTGGTCTGATGAGGAGAGACGGCATCCATCCCACTTTGGAAGGAGCAGCTCTCATTTCTAGAAATATGGAAGAATTTATTTGCCACCCTAAAACATGACAACCCAGGGTTCAGACCAGGATGCAGAGTTGTAGTCTTACACACTTCTCTGCAGCTTCCCACCTGCTGCTACCCACCCAATCAATTAACACAAAAGGAGCAAATCCTCTTGTGCAAAAAGAAATTATTAAAACAAAAACTTTAACTGAACAAAAACATCAAACTATTAAATGTGGTTTGTTGAATATCAGATCTCTCCTTTCGAAGTCTCTGTTAGTGAATGAGTTGATTTGTGATCATCATATTGATATATTTTGTCTTACAGAAACCTGGCTGCAGCAGGAGGATCATGTTAGCATTAATGAAGCAACTCCCTCTGACTGTTTAAATGTTCACGTTCCTCGAACCACAGGCAGAGGAGGAGGAGTGGCAGCTATTTTCAGATCAGGGTTACTCATCAGTCCCAGACCCAAGATTAGTTTGAGCTCTTTTGAATATCTGATTCTCAGTTTTTCCCACGCAAAGTGGAAATCCCAGAAACCTCTTGTGTTTGTTGTTGTGTATCGTCCACCTGGCCCTTATTCTGAGTTTCTGTCTGAATTCTCAGAGTTTTTATCCCAGTTAGTGCTGAGTACAGATAAAGTCATTGTAGTGGGTGACTTTAATATTCATGTAGATGTTGAAAATGACAGCCTGAATATGAACTTTAATTCTATATTAGACTCTATTGGATTTTCTCAGAGTGTTCACGGACCGACTCACTGCCTTAATCACACCCTTGATCTTGTTCTGACTTATGGCATTGAGAGTGAACAGTTAACAGTGTTCCCTCATAACCCTGTCTTATCTGACCATTTTCTGATAACCTTTGAGTTTACATTACTTGACTATACAGTTTCTGAGAAGAAATTTACATATAGAAGGTGTCTATCAGAGGATGCTGTAACCAGATTTAAAGAATTAATTCCATCATCCTTTTCTTCACTGCCATGTGCAGACATGACAGAGGACGACTACCTAAACTTTACTCCAGCAGCACTTGACTCTCTTGTTGACAGCACTATAGTTTCAATGCGTACAGCACTGGACAATGTTGCCCCTATGAAAAGGAAGGTAATCAGTCAGAAGAGGCTGGCTCCTTGGTATAATTCACAGCTGCGTGCTTTAAAGCAGACTGCAAGAAAGCTGGAGAGACAGTGGCGTTCCTCTAATTTAGAAGAGTCTCAGTTAGTCTGGAAAGATAGTTTAACAATGTATAAGAAAGCCCTTCGTAAAGCTAGAACTGCTTATTATTCATCATTGATAGAAGAGAATAAGAATAATCCCAGGTTTCTTTTCAGCACTGTAGCCAGTCTGACTAAGAGTCCGAGCTCTGCTGAGCCAGTTATTCCTTTAACTCTCAGCAGTGATGATTTCCTGAGCTTCTTTATTAATAAAATTGTTTCTATCAGAGAGAAGATTGATGGAGTCCTTCCCACTATTATTAGTGATGTATCATCAAGTACAGCAGCTTTAGAAGTATCTTTAGAACCTGATTTGTATTTAGACGGCTTCTGCCCAGTTGATCTCTCTGAACTAACAACAGCAATAGTCTCTTCTAAACCATCAACTTGTGTTTTAGACCCAATCCCAACCAGACTGTTCAAGGAGGTTTTCCCATTAATTGACACTTCCATATTGGATTTGATCAATCTGTCTTTGTTGACAGGATATGTACCTCAGACGTTTAAGGTTGCTGTAATTAAACCTTTACTTAAAAAACCTACTCTTGATTCAGAAGTGTTGGCTCATTATAGACCTATATCCAATCTCCCTTTTATGTCTAAAGTTCTTGAAAAAATAGTTGCAGCTCAGCTTTGTGATCATTTACACAGAAATAATTTGTTTGAAGAGTTTCAGTCAGGATTCAGAGTGCATCATAGCACAGAAACAGCACTGCTGAAAGTTACCAATGATCTCCTCTTAGCCTCTGATAGCGGACTTGTGTCTGTGCTTGTCCTGTTGGATCTCAGTGCTGCATTTGATACGGTCGATCACAGTATCTTATTACACAGACTTGAACATGTTATTGGGATTAAAGGAACTGCATTAGGCTGGTTTAAATCATATTTATCTGATAGATTTCAGTTTGTTCTTGTAAATGAAGAATCTTCCTCACACACCAGAGTAAGTCATGGAGTTCCCCAGGGTTCTGTGCTTGGACCGATTCTTTTTACTTTATACATGCTTCCATTAGGTAACATTATTAGACAGCATGGCATAAATTTCCATTGCTATGCTGATGATACTCAGCTGTACTTATCTATAAAACCAGATGAACCCAATAGGTTGGTCAGACTACAAGCATGTCTTAAAGACATAAAGACCTGGATGACTCAGAACTGTCTGCTGCTAAATTCAGACAAAACTGAAGTCGTTATCTTTGGACCTGAGCGTTTCAGGGAGAAATTGTCTAGCTATATAGTTACTCTAGATGGTATTTCCTTGGCTTCTAGTTCTACAGTGAGGAACCTTGGAGTTATTTTTGACCAGAACTTATCATTTGACTCGCATATAAAACAGGTTTCTAGGACTGCCTTCTTTCACCTTCGTAATATTGTTAAAATCAGGAACATCTTGTCTCAGAGTGATGCAGAAAAACTAATTCATGCATTTGTTACTTCAAGATTGGACTACTGTAATTCTTTATTATTGGGCTGTCCTACATATTCTCTGAAAAGCCTTCAGTTGATCCAAAATGCTGCAGCCAGAGTTTTGACGAGAACTAACAGGAGAGATCATATTTCTCCAGTTTTAGCTTCTCTTCATTGGCTCCCTGTTAAATTCAGAATAGAATTTAAGATTCTTCTCCTCACATATAAAGCTCTTAATGACCGAGCTCCATCATATCTTAAAGATCTCATTGTAAGATATTTTCCTAACAGAGCACTTCGTTCCCAAACTGCAGGTTTACTTGAGGTTCCCAGAGTTTCTAAAAGTAGAATGGGAGGCAGAGCCTTCAGTTATCAGGCCCCTCTCTTGTGGAATAAGCTGCCAGTAAATGTCCGGGAAGCAGACACCCTTTCCACTTTTAAGACCAGGCTTAAAACTTTCCTTTTTGATAAAGCTTATAGTTAGGGATGGCTCAGGTGATCCTGAAACATCCCATAGTTAAGCTGCTATAGGCCTAGACTGCTGGGGGGCCTCATCTGACACACCTTTCCTCACTTTACTCTCTTTATGTATATGTGATATTATTGTGGTCATTAACTCGTGTTTCCCTGTTCCAACAGATATCCTTTGAATGGTGTTACAGTGCCGCCGTCGCGGTGGCCCCCTGCCCCCTTCCCCCCCCCCTTTTTCTGTCTTCTCAAACCCCAGCTGGTCGAGGCGGATGGCCACCCTTCCTGAGTCTGGTTCTGCCAGAGGTTTCTTCCTGTTAAAAGGGAGTCGTTTCTCTCCACAGTCGCCTCAGGCACGCCGCTCAGGCCGGGAGATTGGACCGAAAAACAAAAAGTTTTCAGTGCAATCTGTTGGTTTTCTTAGCTAGGAAATTGTTTTTGAATTGGCTCTATATGAACGAATTGGATTATTTTATGAATTATGATTATTATTAATTAATTGAATTCCAATTGGCTTGAATTGGACTTACTATCTAAGTGCCTTGAGATGACATTTGTTGTATTTGGCGCTATATAAATAAAAATGAATTGAATTGAATTGATTGGCCGGGGTTCTGGGCACCGCCCATCGTCATGGCAGCTGCTGGGTGGTCATGGAGATCACCTGCAGTGAAGACCACTGAAGTCAAACTGCAGACAGCGTTCTGGTTCCCTTTCACATAAGAAATGCTTTCGGGAGTTACAGTGGACGTTTATAAGTAAGTAATTTAGTAATTTTTTATTTATAGAGCACGTTTAAAACAGTTTCCACTGACCAAAGTGCTGTACATATGATATGGCTAAAAAAATAAAAAAAAATAAAAGCAAATCAGAACAAGCAAAATATAAAAGCAAACGCAAAGAGAGTAAGAAAGACAAATACAGAAATACAATTGACAAATAGACAGCACTAACAAATAAATAGCAACAGAACAGAAGACACTTGAATATAAAGAGAGGAGAGAGATGGAAAGCTAGGAAGCAGGGAAGGCCAGGGAGTATAGGTGGGTCTTGAGCCTTGATTTAAAGGTGGTCACAGAGGGAGACAGTCTAACATCTGGGGGAAGACAATTCCACAGACGTGGGGCTGCTACTGCAAAAGCTCTATCGCCTTTTTGCTTGAGGCGGGTGCGGGCCACAGAGAGAAGACCCTTGTCGGCAGATCTAAGGGACCTGGATGCTGAGAGGGGATGGAGGAGGTCTGAGATATATGAGGGAGCCAACCCATGCAGTGCGTTATATACAATCAGAAGGACTTTAAAGTGGATCCTAAAGCTAATGGGGAGCCAGTGTAAGGAGGCCAGTACAGGGGTGATGTGTTGATATTTTTTGGTGCCAGTTAGCAGCCTTGCAGCTGCATTCTGTACCAATTGCAGACGAGAAAGTTGGGACTGGGGGAGACCAAGATAGAGGGAGTTGCAATAATCTAACCGGGATGTAACAAATGCATGAATTATTGTTTCTAAGTCCTTGGGAGACAGGGAGGGTTTGAGATGGGAAATAATTCTCAGCTGATGGAAGCTACTCTTGATAACAGAGCTAATCTGCCTTTTAAAACAGAGCTCTGAGTCAATGGTGACACCTAGATTTTTGGCATGTGGCTTTACAAAAAGGGAGAGGTGGGCTAATTGTCCTTCGATCAGGGGCCTAGCTTTAGGAGGGCCAAAAATGATGACCTCTGTCTTACCATCATTTAGCTGAAGGAAGTTACTACTCATCCAGCGCTTAATATCCTGGAGACAATCCAGAAGAGGCTGAATGGAGTTATCAGATTTTAGGGGCAGGTATAGCTGGGTGTCATCGGCATAAAAGTGAAAAGAGATGTCATAACGCCGGATGATGTCGCCAAGGGGGAGCATGTATAAACAAAACAGCAAAGGGCCCAAAATGGAGCCTTGCGGGACCCCATAAGAAACAGGAGCTGAGGAGGAAGAGGAGCAACCAAGGGATACAGAGAAGGTTCTGTGTCTGAGGTAGGAGCTGAACCAGAGTAATGCTGTCCCCTTTATGCCTACCCAGTCCTCAAGACGGGATAGGAGGGTGTTGTGGTCCACAGTATCAAACGCTGCACTGAGAACCAGGATCGCATTTTGACCTGAATCTAAAGTGAGAAGCAGATCATTGACTTTTAGCAGAGCCGATTCAGTACTGTGGAGTGTTCTAAAACCTGACTGGAAGGGCTCAAGGATGTTATGCTCAGTCAGGAAGGGAAGCAACTGGGCCAGCACTACTTTCTCCAGTACCTTGGAAAGGAAAGGAAGTTTAGAGATGGGACGGTAATTATTTAAAGAATTTGCATCCAGGTTGGGCTTTTTAAGCAGGGGTTGGACCACTGCATGCTTAAAGCAGGCAGGGACAGCGCCAGATGTCAAACAGGAGTTGACAACTAACTGTATGGAAGGGCCCAGCACATCAAAAGCATCTTTAAAAATAGAAGAGGGGACAACATCACCAGGGGAAGATGTGGGTTTCATACAGAGGACTATGTCCTTGAGATCTGCCAGCAATACATCAGTAAAGTGACTAAAAGTAAATAAAGGGCCTGAAGACACCTTAACTGCGGGGGAAGGCAGAGGAGGGGGAGAGAACAGTGCTCTGATGTTTTCAATTTTATCAATGAAAAATGTCTTAAATTTCTCACAAGCATCAGCATTTGTGAAGGGAGCCGGTGAGAGTGGAGGGTTGGTGATTTGATTAATAGTGTGAAACAGGATTTTGGGTCTGTTAGCATGTTGATTGATAATATCAGAGAAGTATTTAGCTCTGGCTGCTTTGGCAGCTGCCTGGAAGGATGCTAAAGTAGATTTAAAAATGTCATGGGAGATTGTAAGACGGTCTTTTAGCCATTTCCTTTCAGCTCTCCGGCAGGCCTGCCTGAGTGAGCGGGAGGCATCATCTAACCAGACTTGAGATCTAAATTTTGGGCGCTTGTGACAAAGAGGAGCTACCATATCCAGAATGGCTAGGCAGGAGGAGTGGAAGAGAGCAACAATATCATCTGGGCTGGATGAGACAGAAGAGGCTGAGGACATGGTAGTAGCAATGGACTCTTTGACAAAAAAGTCAGAGAACTGAGCTATTGACTGAGAATTTATACAGCGAGAGTAGCGGCCAGTAGCTTTAGCCGCCTGCACAGGGTTAGAGATGACAAAGTTAAATAAAACAGGTAGATGGTCAGAGAAGGACGTTTCCTCAACCATAATATTGTCTACAGAAAAACCATAAGATAAAACAAGATCAAGGGTATGACCTAATATGTGGGTGGCTTGATCAATATGTTGACTGAGACCAAATGCATTCATAGCATCACAGAACTCTGCTTATCTGGGCAGCATACATGAATATTAAAACCACCCAGTACTAGTAACCGGTCATGCAATGACACAAAATGAGAGAGGAAACCTGAAAATTCAGCAATAAAATCTTTATCTGGTTTAGGAGGTCTATAAATCAACACACACACCAGCGAGTTCGTTTTAGATTCCACTGTCATGCATTGAAGTTCGAAGGTACTGTAAATCTCTGTTGGAAGCGACCGGATTTTCACGGCATTTTTGTATACAAGAGCTACGCCACCACCTCTTCCAACACGTCTCGGGGTACTAACAAATGAATAGTTTGTGGGACACAGTTCACCGAAGGCGGCAGACTCACCAGCTCCGGCAACAATCCAGGTCTCCGTTAGAAACAATAAGTCCAGGTCATGACGGCAGAGAAAGTCGTTCAATATGAAAGTCTTATTTAGCACCGACCTGCAGTTGACAAGAGCTGCAGTAGCCACAAAGTGAGCTGCGGCTTGATGACATGGCGAGTAGTCCAATGAACGAATGTTTCGGGGGTTTACTCCACCACTGCGGATGCGTAGCCTCGGTTGGGCGGGGATGACGGGCGCTGAGGACTTCGGTGGAGCAGCAGAGACATGACAGGAGTAGATCAGATCCCACGAACGCCGAGTCAGGAAGATGTCATCTCGGCCTAAGGAGAAGGCATGGCACAGGTGGGGTCCTAGTCCTGACTGCGAGTGGGCAAGTCTCGCCCAGTCCTGATTTTCACCCGAAGGCCTCCACGATTGCCTCAACGCTTACGACGCTTCTTGCGGTGGGCAGAGCAGCAAGAGAGCCGGCGTATGCACTCCAGGGACGGCTGGATGAACGTTGGATGAAACCGGTGATGAACGGCAGGATTAGCACTGGTAAAGTGGTCCAGTGAGTCCTTAATGTGGAGCAATAACTGGCGATCATAGATCAGAAGAGCAGCGGAGTTTTTCCAGTACAACAGGAGGAGAAGCAGGAGCAGACAAAACTTCAGACGGACAGGTAAGAGCTCACGGAGCAGACGGCAGGCCGACGAGCACACTGGCGCCATCATGCAACCGGAATGCAACTTCGTCATTTGAAGATCCATTCATCCATTATAAAGGAGTTTGCTCTGACTGGACGGGTGAGTTAGATTAACTCGTGTCAGACAGGTGAGTTAAATTAACTCGTGTCAGACAGGTGAGTTAGATTAACTCGTGTCAGAGAGGTGAGTTAGATTAACTCGTCAGACAGGTGAGTTAGATTAACTCGTGTCAGACAGGTGAGTTAGATTAACTCGTGTCAGAGAGGTGAGTTAGATTAACTCGTGTCAGACAGGTGAGTTAGATTAACTCGTGTCAGACAGGTGAGTTAAATTAACTCGTGTCAGACAGGTGAGTTAGATTAACTCGTGTCAGAGAGGTGAGTTAGATTAACTCGTGTCAGACAGGTGAGTTAGATTAACTCGTGTCAGACAGGTGAGTTAAATTAACTCGTGTCAGACAGGTGAGTTAGATTAACTCGTGTCAGAGAGGTGAGTTAGATTAACTCGTCAGACAGGTGAGTTAGATTAACTCGTGTCAGAGAGGTGAGTTAGATTAACTCGTCAGACAGGTGAGTTAGATTAACTCGTGTCAGACAGGTGAGTTAAATTTACTCGTGTCAGACAGGTGAGTTAGATTAACTCGTGTCAGACAGGTGAGTTAAATTAACTCGTGTCAGACAGGTGAGTTAGATTAACTTGTGTCAGACAGGTGAGTTAAATTAACTCGTGTCAGACAGGTGAGTTAGATTAACTCGTGTCAGACAGGTGAGTTAAATTAACTCGTGTCAGACAGGTGAGTTAGATTAACTCGTGTCAGAGAGGTGAGTTAGATTAACTCGTCAGACAGGTGAGTTAGATTAACTCGTGTCAGACAGGTGAGTTAGATTAACTAATGTCAGACGGGTGAGTTAGATTAACTCCTGTCAGACAGGTGAGTTAGATTAACTCGTGTCAGACAGGTGAGTTAAATTAACTCGTGTCAGACAGGTGAGTTAGATTAACTAATGTCAGACGGGTGAGTTAGATTAACTCCTGTCAGACAGGTGAGTTAGATTAACTCGTGTCAGACAGGTGAGTTAAATTAACTCGTGTCAGACAGGTGAGTTAGATTAACTCGTGTCAGACAGGTGAGTTAGATTAACTCGTGTCAGAGAGGTGAGTTAGATTAACTCGTCAGACAGGTGAGTTAGATTAACTCGTGTCAGACAGGTGAGTTAAATTAACTCGTGTCAGACAGGTGAGTTAGATTAACTCGTGTCAGACAGGTGAGTTAGATTAACTCGTGTCAGACAGGTGAGTTAAATTAACTCGTGTCAGACAGGTGAGTTAGATTAACTCGTGTCAGACAGGTGAGTTAAATTAACTCGTGTCAGACAGGTGAGTTTGATTAACTCGTGTTAGAGAGGTGAGTTAGATTAACTCGTCAGACAGGTGAGTTAGATTAACTCGTGTCAGACAGGTGAGTTAGATTAACTCGTCAGACAGGTGAGTTAGATTAACTCGTGTCAGACAGGTGAGTTAGATTAACTAATGTCAGACGGGTGAGTTAGATTAACTCGTCAGACAGGTGAGTTAGATTAACTCGTGTCAGACAGGTGAGTTAAATTAACTCGTGTCAGACAGGTGAGTTAGATTAACTAATGTCAGACGGGTGAGTTAGATTAACTTGTCAGACAGGTGAGTTAGATTAACTCGTGTCAGACAGGTGAGTTAGATTAACTCGTGTCAGAGAGGTGAGTTAGATTAACTCGTGTCAGACAGGTGAGTTAAATTAACTCATGTCAGACAGGTGAGTTAGATTAACTCGTGTCAGACAGGTGAGTTAGATTAACTCGTGTCAGACAGGTGAGTTAGATTAACTCGTGTCAGACAGGTGAGTTAAATTAACTCATGTCAGACAGGTGAGTTAGATTAACTCGTGTCAGACAGGTGAGTTAGATTAACTCATGTCAGACAGGCGAGTTAAATTAACTGTGATGTTGTAACAGAAGACTTGAGCAGCTGTTTTTAGGGTTTGTGTATTTTCAGAACTTTCTTGGGTTTCTGGGTTTGTGTCCCGTTGGGTGGCTGCGAGGCGTAGAAGGACACGGATGCGGACTTCAGAGGTGAACGCAAACTGATTTATTATTTAAAAAATAATAAAAGTTAACACAAAGCGCGGCTGAGCCGGATGACAAAAACAACAGACTTAGCTTAGTATGACTTGAGACCATGAGTGACGGTGAGGATCTGGCAAAGTGCACGTGGAAACCTGGAAACTAAATACTGAGGCTGATTGGTGAGTGAGTGCAGCTGAGGGGAAACAGGTGAGGGAAGTGAAGCTGATGGCAGGAGAAACACTGAGGAGGCATCTCATGGCAAAAACTAAAAACAAGACCTGAAACTAAAACTTAACTAAGACATGAAAAACTAAAACATGGTAAAACTAAGAACTCAAACAGAAACTAAAACAGTTCATTGTTCTTGAGTTCTTGGTTTGTTATCAAGTTTTATTAATTTTATATTGTAGTCTTTAGTTTTCTTTTCAAGCTGCTTTTAGTCATTAGTTTTTCTTTGGGTCTCGTCTTAGTTCTGTTTCCTCTTTCCTATAGACTGGGACCTCCCATGATGCACCTCTGCTCTCTTTCCTCTCAATGTACACATGACCTCAATCTCAATTTTGACTTTTTACAATCAAACAGTTGATATTTAAAATGCTGCCAATGTTCTAACCCACTGGAAAACACAAAGTGCTCCAAAAATTAAGGAATGGGCTAATAAAATGACTTAAAATGGCTTCTTATGAATGCATGCTCAACAAGCTTAAAAATAGGGACAAAACTAGTATCAGTGTGGGATCATTTCTGGTCATATATCACTATAAATAGTTATTAGATTGGAAAATAAGCCTAACAAAATGTTAAACGTGTTGAAAATATTGTTACTGGTACCTGAGAGGTGTATTTAATGATGTATGCTTTTTTGGTTTTTTTTTTTGGACATGCATACACTTGGTTTTTCATGTGGCAGCCCCGGTTCCAACTGACTTTTTCTTTTCATCTTCAGAATGTAAACATGTGGTCTGTGATACTGTATTTGTCTTGTACCAACTAAAACACTAATAAATATTTGAATAATAAAAAAAAGATACTGCCAATGGAACCAATAGCAAAAGCAAACCAAGTGGTCCCTGCTGACCACCTGCCCACATGAGCCAATCACAGCTGTTAGAAGTTTCCTGGTGAAGTTTGAACAGAGAGCAGAATGTGGAACCAGAAACCAAATGCTGGAGCAGTGGAAGCAGAAGAGATGTTAACCAAGAACAGATCGTATGTAAAGAGAGCTGCAGAGTTACTGAAGCATCTGAAAACAAACTGCAGGATGACAGATGCATGGAAGCCAAGAACCAGCACCAGCACCAGCACTGACTCTGTTTGGATGATTTAAACACAATGTGGAGTAGAAAGCAGGGCCCTGTTGATTTATTCTATTGGAATATGTTTTATTGATATATTTTTGTAAGAGATGCTCTGAATTTAGTTGAATGAGGATTACCAGTTTAATTCTGATGAGAAGAAGCAGAAATGTAGCAGAATGTGTGTGAAGGATGTGTTATGTTTAGAGAAAAGAGGTGTAAAAGGTTGTTTTTTACTACAAATCTGTGAAAAATTGTGAAAAATATTTGTGATCTTGATGTTGATGATATTAATAGGGATCATTACTTTGGCCGTAATCGTGTAACCCTAGTTTGGGATTACACCCATTCGGTAAAAATATCAAAAAACATATTCCTGAAACACTTTCCATAAACACTCACCATGAATCTTTTACTAAGAAACATTCCTGAAACATGTTCCAGAAACACTTTATTGACACTTTATAGTGAAACAATTTACTGTCATTTCCTAGTTGACTTTTGGCTAAAACACATTCTTCACAGCATCTAAAAACAAAACAACAAAACCTTCTCATTTCCCCCTTGTATTGGGCCAATCAAACTACATGTTTATAATCATCACTACCTTGGACAGATCATAGGCTGTGTTCGAAACCGCCTACTACATACTAATCGATCAGACAGTATGCAGAGCGTTTACCCACAATGCATTTCGCTCCTGCCCGAGCTGAAATCAGCTGGCCTGAAGCTGATTTCTCTTAAGCTCCAAACTCTGTAAACTTTAGCAACATTTGAAACACTTTCAGGCGAGTAAGTAGTCGTTTAGATCCCCAACGTGTTGAAAACCTGACAAAATACCGGCTGTTTACAATTTTGTTCCCACGAATTCGGCGCTACTAAAGCTAGCCGCAGTGAGCAACGCACTTCCTGTTATTTTCACAAAATAAAATACCCGTTGCCTTTTATCATAGGGAAAGCCATTACCATACAATTGGTGCTTTTGTTTTGAAAACAGGAAGTGAACCTACCCTCGTTGTGGCTAGCTTGAAACTGCCGTTTTGACAAGAAATGACGATCGGCGACGTCACGTTACGTTGCATCTTGGGTAGTTTGAGTATGAGTAGTGACCTCATGATGCATACCCAACATTTAGGAGAATCTAGTAAGCATCCGGGAACTTAAAAAAAGTTAAAGTTAGTAGGAGTAGTGGGAGAAGTATGCGGTTTCGAACAC
Organism: Odontesthes bonariensis; assembly: GCF_027942865.1. NCBI lineage: Eukaryota > Metazoa > Chordata > Actinopteri > Atheriniformes > Atherinopsidae > Odontesthes > Odontesthes bonariensis. The sequence continues at coordinate 58,122 of NC_134521.1, read as the reverse complement.
AGCCATACTCTCAGGATGTTCTGTGGCTGGGCTCATGTCTCAAAGTCAACAGAACCAGTCAGAACCAGTCAGAACCAGTCAGAACCAGTCAGAACCAGTTACCCAGGGTCTGGACTGTCAAAGCCACTGATCGCTGCACAGATCAATAAACAGTCAGAGGTGTGGCCAACCCACGATCCAGATTTCAAACCAGGTATGGGTGATGGAGGCTTCATTCAATGGGCGAGGAAAGGACTCTCCACATTATGCCTACTAATTAAAAACTCTCCACATTATGCCTACGAATTAAAAACTCTCCACATTATGCCTACTAATTAAAAACTCTCCACATTATGCCTACTAATTAAAAACTCTCCACATTATGCCTACGAATTAAAAACTCTCCACATTATGCCTACTAATTAAAAACTCTCCACATTATGCCTACTAATTAAAAACTCTCCACATTATGCCTACTAATTAAAAACTCTCCACATTATGCCTACGAATTAAAAACTCTCCACATTATGCCTACTAATTAAAAACTCTCCACATTATGCCTACTAATTAAAAACCAGGATTTCATAGACTTCTAAACCATCTCAGATAGATACGGCCTCGCTAGGCAGGATTTCTATAGGTACCTCCAACTTCGGCATTACTTTGATAAGAACATTAAAGGACTTATACAGGAAAATGTATCAAGTATTACAGAAATGTTTATCAAAGCATATAATACAAAACTGTCCAGAAAGATCATTGGAGAACTATACAGATATACAGCTGAATTAAGAGGCCACTCAACAAACTATATTAAGGCGAAATGGGAGAAAGAACTGGGAACTGTAATCACTTCTGAAGAATGGACAAATATGATTGGACTACAACCTACTTGCTGGAGAGGATGTGGACATAGGGTTGCCAACTCCTTGAAAAATAAATAAGGGACACCTCATTGGCAGGAACGGCTGACCCAATTGCCTTCACCCTTCCTGGCATGGTGATTTTTTTTTTTTTGCTCTTTTTTTGTAAGTAAAAGGATTTTTTAACTATTTGACTCGAACCTGAATTGAATTAAATGCATATTTTTGAGTTATATAAACACATGGAAAACAAATGTTTAACCAGAAATGTGCTTTATCATAAAATAACAAAATAAACTGAATAAAATAAATATCTTTCTTAAACAGAAATCTGTCTTAAACTTAAAACTGTAGAAATAAATATAAAACAATAGATAGACAATAACAAAAGTGCAAACAGACTTGTAAACATATTTAAAAAATAGAACTTATGAACTTAATGCACAACTCAACTCAACGCTACTTTTTCCATCTGTACTTCCTCTGAGCTGTTTGTCTTTGAATGCTACGGAGTAAAACTCTGAGCAAGACATTTCAACAATGAGCTCACCTTTATTAATTCAGTGGAAGTTACCTTACATTTTCATATAAAGCGCCATGTTATTTATTCCACTGACATTTTATGGACTATTTTTGATTCTCACGATAATACGGGACAAAGTGCGTCCCTTTTCAGCTCAATACGGGACGCGCACATTTGTTTCTAAATACGGGATGATTCCGTTTACAAGGGACGGTTGGCAACCCTATGTGGACATGGTATGGCAGATCATACACATGTATTCTGGAGCTGTCCCACTCTTAAATCCTTCTGGGAAGGAGTTCAAAACATAATTAGAGAAGTCCTGCAGTATAATCTAGATTTGACCAGTTTATCATTTTACCTAAACAGGTAACATGGATATGGAACTACCAAAGAAAGACAGATACAAAAAGCCATAACAAGAAGATGGCTCAACACAGAACCTCCCACGGTTAATCAGTGGAAAGTCATAATTAAAGACATCCAAACTATGGAACTATTGACTTTTAGCCTCAGGTTACAAAGGGGCAAAGCTGATGCCCTCTGGGGTAAATGGGACACCTACATGGCAGGAGGGGGTACTCTGTACTCTGGTAATGGAAAGCAATGACCATGATGTTATAGTTTATGGCGATCTGCTCGCAACCCCGTGGTTCCCCTGATGTTTTGTTTTTGTGAATATGCGCATGTATGTTTATATGACGAGGTTTTGCAATCATTTGGATGTGTGCATGTCTATTTTTTGTTTTCCTTCTTTTTGTTGTTTCTCTTTTGTTTTTGGGGTCGCATAGCTGGTATTTGAATTGTTTCGCCACATCTGATTGTGACCATATCTTGTTTTGTTTTGTTTTTTGTTTTTTTGTATTGATGTTGTAACCTGAAAAGATAGAAAAATAAAGTTAAAAAAAGATAATAATGATAAACAGTCAGAGGAAGAGATTTGTTGTGAAGCTTCATGTGACAGTTGGAGGCCGTCGTCATAGTTTCACAATCATAGAAAAAAACAGGAAGTGAAAGCAGGAGTGCAGAGAGAGTTTCTGTGTGTTTCTGTGTATTTCTGTGTATTTTCAACATGTTATTGGGATTAAATGAACTGCATCAGGCTGGTTTAAGTCATATTTAAAGGATTTAGCTCTGTTTCAGCTCTGTTTCAGCTCTGTTTCAGCTCTGTTTCAGCCTCCCCCTCAGCTCTGTTTTAGCTCTGTTTCAGCCTCCCCCTCAGCTCTGTTTTAGCTCTGTTTTAGCTTCCCTCTTAGCTCTGTTTCAGCTCTGTTTCAGCCTCCCCCTCAGCTCTGTTTTAGCTCTGTTTTAGCTCTGTTTTAGCTCTGTTTCAGCCTCCCCCTCAGCTCTGTTTTAGCTCTGTTTTAGCTTCCCTCTTAGCTCTGTTTCAGCTCTGTTTCAGCTCTGTTTCAGCTCTGTTTCAGCTCTGTTTTAGCTTCCCTCTCAGCTCTGTTTTAGCTCTGTTTCAGCTCTGTTTCAGCTCTGTTTCAGCTCTGTTTTAGCTTCCCTCTCAGCTCTGTTTTAGCTCTGTTTCAGCTCTGTTTCAGCTCTATTTTAGCTCTGTTTTAGCTCTGTTTTAGCTCTGTTTCAGCTCTGTTTCAGCTCTGTTTTAGCTCTGTTTTAGCTCTGTTTCAGCTCTGTTTCAGCTCTGTTTCAGCTCTATTTTAGCTCTGTTTCAGCTCTGTTTTAGCTTTGTTTCAGCTCTGTTTTAGCTCTGTTTTAGCTCTGTTTCAGCTCTGTTTCAGCTCTGTTTCAGCTCTGTTTTAGCTCTGTTTCAGCTCTGTTTCAGCTCTGTTTTAGCTCTGTTTCAGCTCTGTTTCAGCTCTGTTTTAGCTCTGTTTCAGCTCTGTTTTAGCTCTGTTTTAGCTCTGTTTCAGCTCTGTTTCAGCTCTGTTTTAGCTCTGTTTCAGCTCTGTTTTAGCTCTGTTTCAGCTCTGTTTTAGCTCTCTTTCAGCTCTGTTTTAGCTCTGTTTTAGCTCTGTTTCAGCTCTGTTTCAGCTCTGTTTTAGCTCTGTTTCAGCTCTGTTTCAGCTCTGTTTCAGCTCTGTTTTAGCTCTGTTTCAGCTCTGTTTCAGCTCTGTTTCAGCTCTGTTTCAGCTCTGTTTCAGCTCTGTTTTAGCTCTGTTTTAGCTCTGTTTCAGCTCTGTTTCAGCTCTGTTTCAGCTCTGTTTTAGCTCTGTTTCAGCTCTGTTTCAGCTCTGTTTCAGCTCTGTTTCAGCTTTGTTTTAGCTTCCCTCTCAGCTCCTTTTCAGGAGAAAGTTCTGCAGTTGGAGGTTGTTTCATGTCGGGGGGTCAGAGTGATGAAACCTCAGAGTCAGGAAACACATTTTCTACCAGAAACCACAGGCACACACAGGGATAACGTGTGTGTGCGTGGGTCCCTTCTCCCACTTCCTCGTCTTAGTTCTTCTTTGTCGAGGACTCTGTGGGAGTGGAGGAGGAACTGGTTACCACGGCAACGTGTTTACATCCCCTCCAGAACCCTGGTCTGGTATTTATAGTTTGTAGTTGTGGTGGTAGTAACAAACTGGGGCCTCAAGCCTTTCCAAAACACAGACTCACGGGGTTCAGCTGAGAGGAGGTTCTGGTTCTGAGGGCCACAGCTCAGAACCTGTTTGGGTTCTTGCAAGACAGTTTTATTTGAATCGTACGAGTAGCATCTAAAATTTCTTTCATATCTTTCACAATAGCACACCTGTCCTTCATGTGTGTGTGTTGTGTGTCATGTCCCAACAAAGTGTGTCCAGCAATCTTCAAAGTTGGAAGCTTTGCATGTATTTGGAGAAGCAGCATTTAGCTGTCCTGCTGCAAACAAGTGGAACAAACTGCCAGTGGAGATTAAACTTTCACCAAATGGAGACATTTTTAAATCCAGGTTAAAAACATTTCTGTTCTCATGTGTCTATGCATGAAATCTGCACGCTATCTTTGAACTTATCTGGACTGTTGCTTGTTTTTAAATTCATTTAAATTATTTTGTTTGTTTCTCTTTATATTCTTTTATGTATTTTAATGCTTCTTCCACTCCCTGCTGCAATGCTTTTATTTTATGTAAAGCACTTTGAACTGTTTGTACATGAAATGTGCTATAAATAAATTTGATTTGATTTGATTTGATTTGATATTTAACAGAAGTTTATGGGAATTAACAGGAATAAACTGGAAATGTTCCAAACTGAAGGTTGGGAACTTAAATATAGTTGGTAAAAGATGTTTTTTTTAACATAATCTTGGCTAAAACAATAATGCAAATACAGCTGAATATTTTTGCTATTCCTCAATCACAGCTTCTTACTGTGGGGCTGTTGAGGTCCCACCCCTGCATGCACTGTGCACGCCTCCATCACATGCACTGTGCACGCCTCACGTGCACTGATGATTTCTAGAACTCTGAGTAACTAAAAGTTCTCTTTTGAACTTAGACCGAGACTAGTGAAGCCACATATGTGAGACCAAAGACTACATAAAGTACGTTTTGAATATATTAGGAGGTAGATATATTTGATGGTATTATATTTAACCAGCAACTATTAAATCAAGAAGTATTTAACCAAATATGCCAAATGTAAGCTAGCTAGCTTCGATTAATTAAAGAGGCTCTGATCTTATCGTGGTTTCTTCTGCCTCCTGTAGATGCTTTTCTGTAGTCAAACAAGATTTTACACATCATCAGTTATAAGATATTTTCTTCAGCTAACTATCTGTAAACCTGTGCATTCGTGCTTTTGACCCATTTTTATTGTCATCTTAATCTAGAGAAAAACGCCACGAACGCCATCCGATGTGTGAACACATTTTATACCACATTAATGAAAAGTCTTTGTTTATGTGTAAATGATCCAATTTGGAAATTGCCAAAATTCTCAAACCAAAGTTCCTGTGGAAAGTTTCTGGAAAATTTAGCCCTTTAGAACCCTAATCCCTGTCCATTATTTTTCATCAGGTAATGCATCAAACACAACATTAAAAGTGAGGATAAGACTGGCTTCACACACAGTTTCCCCAAACAATTCTGCTTTAAACACATGCTCAGGACCATTAATCAGAGTTTTATGGAGGAATCGAAGCACAGTGAAGGCTGTGTGTGTTGGGTGTGATGTAGAAAACACTGAAAATATATCAACATCAAACAAGGGAAATGTTAACGGAAAAAAAGACCAAGTGTGCTACATATCAGGCAATGAAAGTTGCATTAAATGAGTATTTACCACAGACACTAGACCAATTTTACGTCCATTTTACGGCTGGAGAATTAAAATCAGTTCTTCACTGATTAGCATATCAATGGCCCCATTTCCTGGCCAGTCATTAGGTGGAATAAACAGATATGAGCTCATTAACCCTTTGTGCGGTCTTAACATTGTGTTTACTCCACTTTGTCCTACGGGTCAGAAATGAGCCGCCCTACCAAAGCCCCAAAATAAAGCAACTTAATTGAATTTTAAATCCAAAATCTATTTTGTATGATGAAACCACCTGTTATTTATCTATTCAACTCAATTCAATACATTTTTTATCATGTATGTTTTGTTACACAATACAAAAAGACAATCACCAGTTTTCAGGATTACACTTTTTTTTTTACCACAAACCAACTGTCAGTTGGACCAACAGTTTTCTTGTTTTCTCAGTTTTCTTTTACATAATAAAGGTTTATTATTGCTATTATATAAATGTGAAGTAATTACTTCTGAATTAATTATATTGAAAGGTAAAAAAAAAAACAGTGAACTTTTTTCTGGTGTTTAAATGTTTTTATAATTCAAAAATTACCCAAAAGACAATCTTTGTACCCTAGTGGTGTACAGCCCACATGGAAACATAAACAAAAATAAAGTCTGACTTTTTCTAATGATGGGGTCCCTTTAGGAAAAGTCATAACATTTCAAGAAAAAGATAAGTTTAAGGTATTTTTTCTACAGCTCTACATGGTGGTGGGTCACTTTTGATTTCAGCTGAAATCACCTGAAAGCTCAGAGTAACCCAACACAGTTTATCTGAGTTCAGCCCAGTTTCCTGTGAACATCACACCCAGAACACCCTGAAACCCCACGGCTGGTACCTCAGTGCTACTTGGGCCGGTTCAGAGCATTAACCAGCAACATGAAAGTCATACTTCTGATGTGTTTTCATCAGCAGGCTCATGCTGAAGCCTCTGATTGTTTCACTCTTTCAGGAACTTGTTAAACTCAGAACCTGCAGCCCTGGAACCGCTGACTGACCAATGAAGCTCAGTTTGACTTTGATTCAGAAACAGATGGAGCCATAAAACCGAATGGTGTCATTAATTCCATTCAATTCAATTCATTTTTATTTATATAGCGCCAAATACAACAAATGTCATCTCAAGGCACTTAGATAGTAAGTCCAATTCAAGCCAATTGGAATTCAATTAATTGTAATCATAATTATTCATAAAATAATCCAATTCGTTCATATTGAGCCAATTCAAAAACAATTTCCTAGCTAAAGAAACCAACAGATTGCACTGAAACTTCTTTTTATTTTATTTATTTATTTATCTATTTATTTTTATTATTAATCAAACGGCTCATTGATCATTGATCAGTACAGTCAGAGGGTTAGGGTGCCGTCTCAGGTCCATTTGAACATTTAAACATTCCAACAAACACACAACTGATGAATAACTGAAAAAACAGCTCATGATCAGCTGATAATTAAACGGTAATTAATATATATGTATTATAACTAAGAACTGTGATGGTCTGTCCAGGTGAACCCCGCGGCCCGACCAACGGGTACAGACGGATGGATGGATATAAGTAAGAAACAAGAAGTTTGAAAAACTCTCGTCATGTCCTTCTAACACATGCTCGTTTGTAAACAGTTCATGTTTAATAGTTAATAATGAATAATTATGACTGAGTTTGATATTTATTATCACTTCATGGTCACAGTTTGTTTTCCTTCAAACACAAATAAAGCCAGTGAACCCCAAATGAGCCTCCTGTTGGCCCAATGTCATCATGTGACTCAGGTCTCTGTTTGTTTATGTTTACACTCATCAGCTGATTAATAAACATAAACATATAGAAGCTATTTTCTTACCTGCAGCAGAGCAGCACCAGCTAAGGGCGAGCACCAGCAGCACAGAATGGAGCCCCATCTCTCTCTTTCTCTGTTCAGACTGAAGTCAAACTGAAGTCAAACTGAGTCTGACTGAAGGAGAAACTTCCTCCTGAAACACCAGCAGCTCCTCCTCCGTCAGGTTGCTGCTACCTCAGCCTCTCACCAACTGCACACCAGTCACAGCGGGGTGGGGATTCAAACCCTGGTTTGGGTAGGGGGTAGAAATAGAAGAGGTAAAGATAAGTAGAAATGGGATGCAAACCCTGGTTCAGGGTAGGGGGTAGAAATAGAAGAGGTAATGATAAGTAGGACGGATTCAAACCTAGGACGGATTCAAACCCTGGTTCGGGTAGGGAGTAGAAATAGAAGAGGTAAAGATAAGTAGGAATGGGATTCAAACCACATGGGCCACACCCTCCACTTAAATATCCTGAATTTCTTCCTTGCTTCTTCCAATAGTCCAATAGTTTACCCTAAGTGCTCCCCCTGCTGGGCCCCCAGCTGCTATTGCTTCTTCTAATCCGAATCCACTGACTGGACTTTACTGCCTCATCTGACACTTCCTTCACTATTTTCCTCACACTCTGTCCACTTACACCCAGCTCCCTCAGCAATGAGACTAACTACCACATCTTTACTCCCAGCTAACAGGAGCTCTGTCTTAACTTTAGCACATTTAAACTCCTCTACTAGACTAGATACTGGGAGCTGGAGAATGCCTTTCCCATACAGTGCCACAGTACTTAAACACCTAGGAACACCTAGCCACTTCCTCATGTAAAAACTAACTAATCTTTCCATTTTTTCTACAACAGATAATGGAATCTCATACACAGACAGTGCCCACATCAACCTAGGAAACAATCCAAACTGCTCTGATTAATAGATAAGCTCGGATTTATCTATTCTATCCAGTCCCTCAGCAACATCTTTCCCAAACTGCACTGCCCGCTCTCCATCATTCATGTCTGCCTGGTACCACCTGCCTAAACTCTTTACTGCCTTTTCCCTTATTATTGGAATGCTTTCTTCATCTATTACAAACTTTCTATCACTTAATTTCCCTCTACTTATTGAGATATTTCTAGACTAAATAGGTTTGATTTTCATCCCAGCCCACTTTAGATTTTTATTAAGTCTCTCAAGTATTCTCTTCATACATGGTACTGTTGTAGTCACCAACATCATATCATCCATGTATGCTCTAATTGATGTAAGACGCATGCCATCCCGACGTCTCTCTCCACCTACAACCCACTTGGAAGCTCTAATTATGATCTCCATCGCCATTGTAAATGCTAATGGAGAAATTGTACACCCTGCCATAATGCCTATTTCTAGCCTCCGCCAACCTGTTGTGAAACCTGCTGTACTGAGGCACAATCTAATATCCTGAAAATATGCTCTCACCAAGTTAACAACTACTACAGGCACTCTAAAATACTCAAACGCTTTCCAAATAAGGCTAGTTTTTAACTTTTAGTGAAGAAATGAGGAAGAACTTTTTTGTTTAGTAAAATCATCGTTTGAGCAGAGGAAGCAGACATAAGCAGGATTTATGAACAATCAGCACATTTCAGTGCTTTTGCCCAACAGGAAACAGACTCAGACCTGGTGTGTAACCATGAATCCACCTTTCCCTGCACACCCACTGGTGTTTGTAGGGAACAAAGTGTAACACAGGCAGCTGTAACCTTTTATATTAACGTGGAAATGACAAACTTCAAAAGAGTCCTGAGGCTGAGCATGAAAGAGTTTTTACTGACATGCCCTACTCCATGTTTCTGTCTTTTGGTTTCTTGTTCTCTGTTCTGGTTATTTCATTGTTCCTTGGTTTAGTCTCTGTTCTGTGTTCCTGTTCGGTATTTTATTTGAGCTTTATTCCTTGTGTTCTGTTAGTTTTCAGTCCTCAGTGTTACACTGGAAAAAATGCCCCTCCAAAAATAAGTAAAAGAAACAACAAATACAAGACGTTTTTGCTTGAAATAAGCAAAAAAAATCTGCCAATGGAACTAGTGAAAAGCGGCTTGTCAAGATTTCTTGAAATAAGATGTGATATTTGGGACTTTTGAGTTAAAAGTGATCTTGAAATTAACTTAAAAACCTATTCAAATGGAAAAAAAAAAGCTTTATTCATATGATATGTGACTCAAAACAATTTGTTTTCAAGACTTTTTCATTTAACAAGATATTCCAGATGTATTGTCTTCAAACAAGTCCCTATATCTGGCTGAAATAGAACTTGTCAGGCAATTGTGTCTTATATTAAGTGTAATGAGATATTTGGACTAGAAATGACACAAATATACTTGGTAAGACTTTGATTTTTTCCAGTGTAGATTTAGATGGATTATTCTTTCTTGTCATTAACCCTAGTTGTCCTCAGGTGCCTGGTTTTGTCTCCTGGTCTCGTTCCTCCTGGTAATCACTCACCTGTGGTCACTCATCAACCCTCCCGGTATCTTTAGCTGACTTTCTGCTCATCTCTGACATTACCCAGATTGTTGATGTTGCTGTAATTGTTGCTCAAAGTTTTTTGGGTTCATAACATTTCATATGAAACACAAATTGTGTTTAAATTGCATCTCATGTGGACCAGCCTTCATCTACTCGTAAAAACAAGTTTAAGGAAGTATCCTCAGGGTGAGAGATCATGGAGCTGATGTTGAAACCACTTTTTGTTTTTCTATTCTTAGACCTCCAGATAGAGAATCCTGACTAAAGTGTTTTTAGGTTTTTTCTTCATGACTTACAGATATTTACAGCTGTAAGTGGGATTTCTAACCAAAGTTATAAGGACTCAAATGTTTGGCCTGAAAAGCTCCAAGATGAATCTGAGACATTCATGTTAAATTAGGGGAACGTCCAAGAACCATCAGGAAACTGCTGCTGCTCACTGGGTCATTTTCAGAAACCCATCCCTGTTGAGAAAGAAGAAGTTGGTCTGTGGGGAAGAATATTTGGTTAACCAATTATTATTTTCTTCCCTAATACATAAACATCAGAGGAGTAACGGGTGAATCTTACAGTTGTTTCTTTAACATGGTTGTAGAGGTATTTGTGCAACTGTTGAACTGATTTTAGGAGGAATAAGGACACTGCTCCGGTCCGTTGGGGTGAAGCTGAGTCAGAAGGAGAAGCTTTCAGCCTGCTGCTCCATCTTTGCTCCATCTTTGTTCCATCTTTGCTCCATCTTTGTTCCATCTTTGTTCCATCTTTGCTCCATCTTTGTTCCATCTTTGTTCCATCTTTGCTCCATCTTTGCTCCATCTTTTTTCCATCTTTGTTCCATCTTTGCTCCATCTTTGCTCCATCTTTGCTCCATATTTGTTCCATCTTTGCTCCATCTTTGTTCCATCTTTGCTCCATATTTGTTCCATCTTTGTTCCATCTTTGTTCCATCTTTGTTCCATCTTTGCTCCATCTTTGTTCCATCTTTGCTCCATCTTTGTTCCATCTTTGTTCCATCTTTGCTCCATCTTTGCTCCATCTTTTTTCCATCTTTGTTCCATCTTTGCTCCATCTTTGCTCCATCTTTGCTCCATATTTGTTCCATCTTTGTTCCATCTTTGTTCCATCTTTGCTCCATCTTTGTTCCATCTTTGTTCCATCTTTGTTCCATCTTTGCTCCATATTTGTTCCATCTTTGCTCCATCTTTGTTCCATCTTTGCTCCATCTTTGTTCCATCTTTGCTCCATCTTTGCTCCATCTTTGTTCCATCTTTGCTCCATCTTTGTTCCATCTTTGCTCCATCTTTGCTCCATCTTTTTTCCATCTTTGTTCCATCTTTGTTCCATCTTTGTTCCATCTTTGCTCCATCTTTGCTCCATCTTTTTTCCATCTTTGTTCCATCTTTGTTCCATCTTTGCTCCATCTTTGCTCCATCTTTGTTCCATCTTTGCTCCATCTTTGTTCCATCTTTGCTCCATCTTTGCTCCATCTTTTTTCCATCTTTGTTCCATCTTTGTTCCATCTTTGTTCCATCTTTGCTCCATCTTTGCTCCATCTTTTTTCCATCTTTGTTCCATCTTTGCTCCATCTTTGCTCCATATTTGTTCCATCTTTGTTCCATCTTTGCTCCATCTTTGCTCCATATTTGTTCCATCTTTGTTCCATCTTTGCTCCATCTTTGTTCCATCTTTGCTCCATCTTTGCTCCATCCCCCCGAAGGAGCTCCACCATTCGGGGGGAGGAGCTCCACATAGGAAGGATTAAGCTGAGGTGGTTCATCTGGTTAGGATGCCTCCTGGTCGCCTCCCTTTGGTGGTTTTTCGGGCACGTCCAACTGGGAGGAGGCCCCAGGGCCGAACCAGATCTCACTGGAGGAATTATATTTGATCTCACATTTCCCGTGATGATCAGGGGAAGAAATTTTTTTAATTTCTTTCTGAGCGGCTGTGGCTCCGTGGTTAGAATGGGTCATACAATAACCGTAAGGTTGGCGGTTTGACTCTAATTCTCACTGCCCAAAGATTGTTGAACTGACAGCTGGAGGGGTGGCAGTCCACCTCCTTGCCACAGCCAAGGTGCCCTTGAGCAAGGCACCACACCCCCATGCTCCCGGGTGCTGTGAATGGCTGCCCATCGCTCCAGTGTCTGGCATCTTTCTCCATGAGTGTGTGTTCAACAGGTGCACACCTGGATGAGTTAAATGTGGAGGAGACATTTTGTATATTTCCCTGTGTCTACATGACAATAAATCTGATCTAAATTTCCTCCTTTTCTTCCATTTTGTTCCTGCTTTGTCTCCTGGACATCTCGTCTGCAGCTCACCAACATTTGGGCTCTTATTCCAGGCATTACTGGGGCTCAGTTAGCTGCTCCAACAGGTTCAGGTTAACAACTGTCCCATTGCCATGGTTACGCATCATAACAGGTGACCAGCAGAAGTCCTTCCAGCAGCACAGCATCCAAACCAGTTTCTAAAATCTGTGTTTTCACAGAGAAAAACTCAAAAAGATGCAGTAGAGTATCACCAGGATGAGCAGAAGCTCGTGGGAGGAACATTTAAGGTTGTTTTATGCAGCTCATTTAATTTCAGCCGAACAGGAACTTGTTCTTTGAACACAAAACTTATCTTAAGGTGGTCTGAGTGGATGGGTTCTAACAGGAAGAATAAGATCATTTCAGATCTTTTGCTCATCAGGACAGTTTGTGATGTAAGAGAAGCTGTTGAATATATTTTATTTAAGACTTCAGTTCTGACAGGAGTCAGCAGTTTGATAAACACAGATACAAATTCATACATGAGTGATATAAAAGGTTATAAAATATCTTTGACCTGTTTCATGTTTGTTTATCCACAGCTGATTACATGTAAAACATTAATGATCAGTGCCTCTGGCAGCCTTACAGTCTGTGCTCAGGGCCCCGAGCCTCTGAAAGGTAACCTGACAGTCTGTGCTCAGGGCACAGAGCCACTGAAAAGTAACCTTACAGTCTGTGAGGATGTATAGGGTTAACGGGACTCTCCGGCTGTCTGTCAGGCACTGAAACTACTGCCCTCCGGCTGTCTGTCAGGCACTGAAACTTTCTCCCCTCCGGCTGTCTGTCAGGCACTGAAACTTTCTCCCCTCCAGCTGTCTGTCAGGTACTGACACTTTCTCCCCTCCGGCTGTCTGTCAGGCACTGAGGCCTTCACAGACAGCTCTCCTCTTCTTCTTCTTCTTCTTCTTCTTCGCAGTCACAGGACGACGCGGCTTTCTCTGATGATGTCACCTGCGCTCCTGATTCCTCACGAGACGGCGAGACGCCGACAGGATCTGACATCAGAGGGCTGCGGAGGAGGCAGACCATCATCATCATCGTCATGGTAACATCCTGGAGGTGTGTTCAGCCAAGCGATCACATGACACAAAGTTCTCACCTTTCTGCGTCCAGCACAGCGCCGCCGCTGCTTTCTGCCGTGATGTCACTGACAGGAATGATATGGGTGGTGTGGGAGGGGCCCGCCTCCCCCAGGTCAGCCTCAGAGTTCAGATGTTCTATGGAGATAATCAATCAATCAATCAATCAATCAATCAATCAATCAATCGATCAATCTTTATTTATATAGCGCATTTCATACCACAGGAAACTCAATGTGCAATGTAAAAATATAAAGATAAAGGTGGGGGGGGGGGCTTTAACTCTGGGTCACTTGTTTGTTTGTTTTTTATTGAGGCTGCTAAACTGCACAGATTGTATTTAGTTACTTCTGTTGTTTTATTTTAGCTTTATTTTATTTTTCTTTATATCATAACTGTCGCACATTAGGGGATAAATATTTATTATTTTTATTATATTTATAATAAATATTAGTTTATTTCTCTTTGTATCATAACTGTTGCACAGCACTGGGGATAAATACAGCTTCTTGAATCCAAAGCAGTGAATCAAAGGTTAAACCTGCTGAGTTCTTTTGTCCTTCAGCCTGATCTTCACCACTTCTGGATAAACTCCGTCTGGATCGAACAATGGCCGGATTTTCTCCGTTCAGGAAGTTTTCAGTCAGCTGGAGGTAATGCTAACAAACAACAACAGGATTTAGTTTCTGTTTGTGATGGAGGAGCAGGAATATAAAGCAGAATAATGATCCTCCGTCAGCTGCTGGTTACCTGTTTGTAGTCATCAGTCAACATGTTGCCCACGGCGATGACCAGTGAGGAGAAAGTTGGTCTGGACTGAGGTTCTTCTGTCCAGCACTGTTTCATCAGGTCATATCTGCAGACAGAAACATGTTAAACATGTTAAACATGTTAAAAACATGTTAAAAACATGTTTAAAAATGTTGTATGTGTGTAGTCTACATGTGTGTAGTCTACATGTGTGTTGTCGTACATGTGTGTAGTCGTACATGTGTGTAGTCGTACATGTGTGTTGTCTACATGTGTGTAGTCTACATGTGTGTAGTCTACATGTGTGTTGTCGTACATGTGTGTAGTCGTACATGTGTGTTGTCTACATGTGTGTAGTCTACATGTGTGTAGTCTACATGTGTGTTGTCGTACATGTGTGTAGTCGTACATGCGTGTAGTCGTACATGTGTGTAGTCTACATGTGTGTTGTCTACATGTGTGTAGTCTACATGTGAGTTGTCGTACGTGTGTGTTGTCGTATGTGTGTTGTCGTACATGTGTGTTTTCGTATGTGTGTTTTCGTACGTGTGTTGTCGTACATGTCATGGGGAGCGTGTTCTGGTCGTTCCATTCTGTGTCCCCTCTTCAGCGCAGAGTAAAACTCTCGGGTCATGGGGAGGTCTGGGTACGGACTGCCGCCTGCGACACAAGACAGAGACACTGCAGAGGCATGATGTAAACTGGTGTGTAAACTGGTGTGTAAACTGGTCTGTGATGGTGTAAACTGGTGTGTAAACTGGTCTGTAAACTGGTCTGTGATGGTGTAAACTGGTGTGTAAACTGGTGTGTAAACTGGTCTGTAAACTGGTCTGTGATGGTGTAAACTGGTGTGTAAACTGGTGTTTAAACTGGTGTGTAAACTGGTGTTTAAACTGGTCTGTTTTGGCGTAAACTGATGTGTAAACTGGTGTGTAAACTGGTGTGTAAACTGGTGTTTAAACTAGTCTGTGTTGGCGTAAACTGGTGTGTAAACTGGTCTGTAAACTGGTCTGTGAGGGTGTAAACTGGTGTATAAACTGGTCTTTAAACTGGTGTGTAAACTTTTGTTTAAACTGGTCTGTGTTGGTGTAAACTGGTGTGTAAACTGGTGTTTAAACTGGTCTGTGATGGTGTAAACTGGTGTGTAAACTGGTCTGTAAACTGGTGTGTAAACTGATCTGTGTTGGTGTAAACTGGTCTGTAAACTAGTCTGTGTTGGTGTGAACTGGTCTATGTAAGTGTAAACTGGTCTGTAAACTAGCCTGTGTTGGTGTAAACTAGTCTGTGTTGGTGTGAACTGGTCTATGTTGGTGTGAACTGGTCTGTAAACTAGTCTGTGTTGGTGTGAACTGGTCTATGTTGGTGTGAACTGGTCTGTAAACTAGTCTGTGTTGGTGTGAACTGGTCTATGTTGGTGTGAACTGGTCTGTAAACTAGTCTGTGTTGGTGTGAACTGGTCTGTAAACTAGTCTGTGTTGGTGTAAACTGGTCTGTAAACTAGTCTGTGTTGGTGTGAACTGGTCTGTGTTGGTGTGAACTGGTCTATGTTGGTGTGAACTGGTCTGTAAACTAGTCTGTGTTGGTGTGAACTGGTCTATGTTGGTGTGAACTGGTCTGTAAACTAGTCTGTGTTGGTGTGAACTGGTCTGTAAATTGATCTGTTTCAATGTAAACTGGTCTGTGTTGGTGTAAACTGGCCTGACTTTGATACCCAAAGAGAAGATCTCCCACAGAAGGACTCCGAATGACCAGATGTCACTCTGGGAGCTGTAAATGTTCTGGAAGATGCTCTCTGGAGACATCCACTTTAGTGGCAGGAAGCTCTGAAATCAAAGCAGCAGTGCAGGTGAACATCAGGTCTTGTGATATCATCAAAATTGGGACATGTTGGTGTCCAATACTCAACAAAGATAATTAAGCATGTTGACTGACGTTTCCTTTCACAATGTAATTATGATCCTTCTGCAGGTCTCTAGCTAGACCAAAGTCACAGATCTTCACCAGCTTCCCCTCACAGACGAGGACATTTCTTGCTGCCAGGTCTCTGTGGACACACTAAAAAACATGAAATGGGAAGGACATGTCAACATGAGGGACACCCAACATCGCTCTGTCGAGCCATGTATTCCGTTAACTCTCTGAGCTAAAAACAATAGATCAAGATAGACATATATAAATGTGGATAATACTAGATGTAGTTCAGACTGAATCCCAACCAGACTGTTCAAGGAGGTTTTCCCATTAATTGACACTTCCATATTGGATTTGATCAATCTGTCTTTGCAGGATATGTACCTCAGCCTTTTAAGGTTGCTGTAATTAAACCTTTACTTAAAAAATCTACTCTTGATTCAGAACTGTTAGCTAATTATATACCTATATCCAATCTCCCTTTTATGTCTAAAGTTCTTTATAAAATAGTTGCAGCTCAGCTTTGTGATCATTTACACTGAATCCTGACTGAAACTCTTCAGATTATTTCTGAGTGCATCATAGCACAGAAACTGCACTGCTGAAAGTTACCAATGATCTCCTCTTAGCTTCTGATAGCGGACTTGTGTCTGTGCTTGTCCTGTTGGATCTCAGTGCTGCATTTGATACGGTCGATCACAGTATCTTATTACACAGACTTGAACATGTTATTGGGATTAAAGGAACTGCATTAGGCTGGTTTAAGTCATATTTATCTGATAGATTTCAGTTTGTTCTTGTAAATGAAGAATCTTCCTCACACACCAGAGTAAGTCATGGAGTTCCCCAGGGTTCTGTGCTTGGACCGATTCTTTTCACTTTATACATGCTTCCATTAGGTAACATTAGTAGACAGCATGGCCTAAAGTTCCATTGCTATGCTGATGATACTCAGCTGTACTTATCTATAAAACCAGATGAACCCAATAGGTTGGGCAGACTACAAGCATGTCTTAAAGACATCATCCTAAATTAAGCTGTATAGGCCCAGCCTGCTGGGGGAGCTCCCATGATGCACCTCTCCTCCCATGATGCACCTCTCCATGTCCATGTGACATCATTGTTGTCATTAACTTGTGTTTCTCTCTCTCAGCAGGTGTCCCTGGCCTGGTGTTACGCTGCTTGTTGTCCCCTCTTTCCTGTCCTCTCAGCCCCCAGCTGGTCCAGGCAGATGGTTCCTGGTTCTGGTGCTGATGGAGGTTTCCATAGATATGTATAGAATGGCTAGATGTGTTATGTCTGACTTTAGAACGTCCGCACAAGTCGGCCATCTTACCACAGGGTGAGATGTCCGGGAGACAGTCAAACCTGAGGTAACCTGAGTTACGGTAAGTGATCTGCCTTGACGCTATTACTCTTATCTCGCAGAAATCTCCATAATTTTACATACTAAAAGACCCTGTGCGATATTTTATTTATTCGGTCATCTGTGCAATAATTCACGTCACTACTGTGCAATATCTTATCTATTTATGGTCAGACTATGTGCATACAATGTGTAATTAACACAAGTGTAGTGCAATATGGGCAATAACTCAACCATAGTGCTATAACTTATTTGATTTTAACTCTCTTTAGTATATCTTGTATAGCCTATATTCTTTTTTACACTTTGTTTTAGATTATTCGATATTAATTAATTATATATTATATTAATTATTCTATATTATACTGTATTTTAGATTTATAGAGATCCTATGTGTGTGTTTGGAGCTACTGGGGACTTGAATTTCCCTGAGGGAGTCATCCCAAGGGATAAATAAAGTTGAGTCATGGGGAAAATAAATGTGAAATATTTATGTTTTATTTTTAAAAATCGAGAGGAGTCAGATGAGGTGGCTCGGGCATCTGGTTAGGATGCCTCCTGGGGCATCTGGTTAGGATGCCTCCTGGGGCATCTGGTTAGGATGCCTCCTGGGGCATCTGGTTAGGATGCCTCCTGGGGCATCTGGTTAGGATGCCTCCTGGGGCATCTGGTTAGGATGCCTCCTGGGGCATCTGATTAGGATGCCTCCTGGGGCATCTGGTTAGGATGCCTCCTGGTCCTGGACGCCTCCCCGGTGAGGTGTTCTGGGCCCGTCCCACTGGGAGGAGGCCCCGGGGAAGACCCAGGACACGTTGGAGAGACTATGTTTCTCGGCTGGCCTGGGAACGCCTCGGGGTCCCCCCAGAAGAGCTGGAGGAAGTGGCCGGGGACAGGGACGTCTGGGTTTCTCTGCTCAAGCTGCTGCCCCCACGACCCGATCCCTTGACAAGCGGAAGATGATGGATGGATGGATGGATGGATGGATGGATGGATATTTAAAAAAATAAATATGGACTTCGTCTGTAGTGTTATAATTAGCTTACTACTTTGATGTTTATAATAACCTAAACGTTTGAGAATTAAGCAAGTTATGTCTTGAATGTTTCATCATCAACACAATGTTGTCGGCGAGAGAGCTGCCTGTGGTAAGATGGCGGCCATCTGCTGACGTTCGATGGAGGTTTGTTCCTGGTTCTGGTTCTGATGGAGGTTTGTTCCTGGTTCTGGTTCTGATGGAGGTTTGCTCCTGGTTCTGGTTCTGATGGAGGATTATTCCTGGTTCTGGTTCTGGTTCTGATGGAGGTTTCTTCTTGGTTCTGGTTCTGATGGAGGATTCTTCCTGGTTCTGGTTCTGGTTCTGATGGAGGTTTCTTCCTGGTTCTGGTTCTGATGGAGGATTCTTCCTGGTTCTGGTTCTGATGGAGGTTCCTCCTGGTTCTGGTTCTGATGGAGGTTCCTTCCTGGTTCTGGTTCTGATGGAGGTTTCTTCCTGGTTCTGGTTCTGTTAGTTTCCTCAGCTAATTCTTTGTAATTAGCATTGAATGAACACAGCTATAATAAATTGGATCCATATGGATTTATATTTTATGGGTTAAATAGACCTGTATTGAACTAGTTTATGCTTCCGTTAAAACTTCTTCAGAATTTTGTTGGGAATTGTTGTTTTGAATTAATTGAATTTAATCAAACATGACGGACAAACAAATTGAAAATGACCCGTGAACGTACATCCCAACCTGGACTGATCCATCAGAGACTTTAACACCTGAACAGTAATTGTGTTTGTTTTTACAGTGATTCGCTGGGTATTGATCTGTGGCTGCTGACTCATCTCACCTTTCTGGAGGAGAGGAAGTTCATAGCCTGAGCGATCTGAAAGGAGAAGCTGACGAGGTCGCTGAGGATGAGGAGAGGGGAGTCACTGAGGAGGAGGGATGCTGCCTCCTGGTGGTCTGGAGAAGGATAATCAGTAACAAATAGGTTCATTGAATAGATAATGATCATTATCCTATTTTTTTCCATCAGAAAACAACTTCATGTTGTAACTGGAACACAGAGCAGTAACAGGTGCACCACCTGCTGTCAGCTGTGACGTTTCACACACGGCAGGTTCAATGTCCACGTAGCTGAGCTCCTTCATGGCCACAGACTGGCCGCCCTCCTCCTTGTTCATGTCCATGTAGCCTCCATCACTGTCGCTGTGGGCGAGAGACACTCAGTCAGAGCACTGATGGGGAGAGAGAGAACTCGAGCTCAGGGTTAGGGTTAGGGTTATTCACCTCTTGGTGGGAGTGTTGCCCAGCAGAAAGGTGTGTTTGTTCCTCTGCAGATAGCTCACCAGGTCTCCATGATGGCAGAACTCGGTGATCAAATAGACCGGACCTGGATAGATAGAAGTGGAATAAACTCAGAATTCATTTACCATAAAAACAACACAGAAATCAGAGCAAAGGTTCAACTCATCGTGACGCAGCGGAGCAGATATGTGCAGATATGTGCAGATGTGTGCAGATGTGTGCAGATATGTGCAGATGTGTGCAGATATGTGCAGCAGTAGGTTGGAGAAATTCACAGTATAAAGAAAAAAATACAAACTGAAGAGTTCAAAGTGTATTTCTGGTCATGTAATTTTACACATTGTGAATTTTTCTTCTCTGTATTCAGACAGATGCTACGACTCTGGACACTTTGGACTTTTTCCACCCCAACACCAGGTACTGTTCCTCTGTCTTCTCTCCATCATGGGTAATGTCATTGGTTAGGGCAGCTTCAAGATCAAATGGCGAGGCTGTCGACACTTAAAGGGATCTGGACTTTGGTGACGATGTTGCTCTCCTTGGCTCAATGCAATGGTCCCTGTGCGAGCTCACAGTCGCCCTCAAACAAGTTGCTTTGAAAGTTGGATTTCAAATCAACACTGGCAAGAGTAACGTTTTGTGTGCCGACTTCACACGTACAAACGCTGGGTCATCGTCTGACATCAAACACTTCAAGAAGTCGACTACTTGGCTTATCTGTCGCATATCACCCACCAGGACAACTCACTAGCTGTTTTCACAGCTAGTGACTTCGTCCCGCGTTTAGCAATGTGAAAGCTTGATGTATTGGGTGATCCGTGCCGCCTGAAGCCGAGTTCCCATCTTTCTCGCCAGCCCTTCCAGCAGAGGTCCATCTTTCACTGTCCCCGACATGTGGCGGTAAATAACGTCCTCTGCTCGGAGGCTGAGGAGCTTGCAGACCTCCTTGTCTCCCCAGTTGGCCATCTTGCAAAATGTCTCGAACTTGATGT
Organism: Odontesthes bonariensis; assembly: GCF_027942865.1. Classification (NCBI taxonomy): domain Eukaryota; kingdom Metazoa; phylum Chordata; class Actinopteri; order Atheriniformes; family Atherinopsidae; genus Odontesthes; species Odontesthes bonariensis. The sequence goes on along the minus strand of NC_134521.1, from coordinate 37,504 downwards.
AGGCTAAAACAGAGTGAAACTTGTCCTCACCTGTCGCTGTTGTTCTGAATCAGCTGTCCGTTCAGTCTTTTAAACTCCTCACGTCACGCCACGCCCACGTCCATCCCGCGTCAATTGCTTTCACATCAAACTCGGCTCGGCAAAAAGACTAGGGTCCGACGCGGGTCGAATGGCGAGTCGAGTTGACGCGGCAGCCCGGATCGTCAGTGTGAAAGGAACAGCGGACACGCTAAATTCGCGAATTAAACGCAGGTTCTTCCTCAGTGTGAAAGGGGCTAGTGACTTTCTAGATTAACTAGACGCATTGCTCTCTTCCATCCCTGAGCATGACTGTCCCATAATGGTCCTTGGTGATATGACAATCCTAACAGTCCTAAATCCTAACTTCAGATTTTTCTGTCATTATTGCACTCGTTTGAGCTACAACTGATCTGCAGTCCTCCGACTCCCAAAGCTGGGTTAGACGTCTACCTAACCCAGACATTAACGTCATCCTTTAGCATGTCAGAGAGATTTGTTTGAGTTTGGCCAGATCTTTGCAGCTGCAGCCTGACCCTCGTCACCTCTGTCCATCATGAACCAAAGATATACCAGAAGGAGTCCTCCTGTCGAAGCTGACTCGTTTTAACTCTGGCTGGCAGGTCTGAGCATATGAGGCACAGATTGTCTGAGGGTCTGCTGGACTTCACCTAATTGCTTTTACCAACATTGTTGAAGGAAGATCTGTCTCAAGAAATCAATCAAAACGTACTTTACTCCATCCCAATTCCGATTTTTTGCTCTCATGTGACACAGATGTTTTTTGACCATGTAAATAGGACAAGGACGCATGCATTCGGATATTTTGAGATCGGATACAGGCCTCCTTCATATGTGGAAATTTATCAGATACGAATCGGATGTGTGACAATGCGACCGCCGTGTAAACAGGCAGATCGGATATTCTTACACATTGCGTTCCACACGTCATTAAATATGCGAGGATCTGGGATCGGTCTCGCACCCAGACACTCCTCTGAACAGCTGAAGAGGCAATAATTGCAGCGTGTGCACAGGATGCAATAATGGCCCTTTTCCTCCTTCTCTGCCTTAAAATCCTGCCAATGTTGGGCGAACTTCTCATGTACCGCAACACTAGCATCACACCTATGTCAACGTCGTCCATTTGCCTCAGCAGTAGAGTTTGGTAAACACTTAAGTAGGCATGCGCGATGTTTCAGGTGATAGGCAAGTGTAATCGCATGAATCAGATATGAGTCACATTATTAAAGTACGTGTAACCACACGTTAAAAAAAATCGGATTTAGGGAAAAAAATCAGATCTGGGCATCAAGACTTGCAGTGTAAATGTAGCCTTAGAGTGCAAAGTTGGAATAGGATCAGATCCGGATAGAATCAAACTGAATCAGGATCGTAGTCTGTACCTCCTCTGGTGCAGGCTCCCAGCAGGTTTACAACATTCAGGTGGGGACCCAGATGAACCAGAACCTTCAGCTCGGACACCAGGGACTGAACTGCATCACTTCTGGCTGCACCAACAAACAAAGATGCACGTTTTCAGTCTGATACGGGTCTAAGACACTGAAGGATAGATAGACACATACATTTGACCATCTTCACAGCCACTTTAGTTGAAGGATGAGAGGGAACTAAACCAGAGACGGTTGCTTCGACGATGCGTCCAATTGCACCTGAACTCAACACCTGACCTGGAGACGGAGACAGATTAAGTTAGCTGGGTTGATGTTTGGAACATCACTTTTATTCTCACTCCGTTTACAGGAGTTTTATGGTGTACTTTTTACCTATAACTGTACCTGGTGCTATGCTGTGTTGTTATAGAATTACTCGGTACTACTTATCTCATTGTATTGTGAAATGACTTTGTATATTACATGGTGTGGTTGTTGTGTTACCGAGTACTACATGGTCTCGTGATATTTCCCAGGCCGAGCTGTAGGGCAGGTCTGCAGGGTCAAGGAATGTATACTGCTGTCCATCAGGACTCGTGGACTCCATCACTTTCCAGGCAACTTCATAACGAGGTTTCTACAAACAGGAAGAGAGAACTGGGGTCATGAAAATAAAAGTTCTACTGTTCAAGTACTGGTGTATGACAACGCTGAATACTGAATACTGACTTTTCTCCAGAGAACGATGAGGATGATGAGGAAGATAACAGCGATTATGACCAGAACCAGAACTGCTACCAGGACTGCAACCTGATACAGGAGAGCTGGAGACGGGATGAGACATTTACTCATTCTGCATACCGATACTGAGCTGTTGGTGGAGCATAGACAGATACTGATGGAGAGTAGCTGTGGAGTATTTCTGCTTCACCCACAGAAGACATGTTGGTCTAATCCAGTGTGTGTCCACCTGTTCCAGCCCTCTGATCTTCCTCCTTCAAGTCTTTCTCTGCCAGTGTTCATCTTCTTTTTGTATATAACACTTTATTTTTCATTTTTCAAACACAGAACAAACACTTCACAGAATTGGTGTGGTTATGTTACAAACTGAAATGTGGAAAAAAAAAAAAAAAACTAACTTTATAGTTAAATACATAAAACTGACAGGCACTATTTCCAGTTGAACGTAAGCTCTACTTTAAGAAGGTCAGAGCATAGATCACCGGGCAGGTAGTCCATCAGAGGTCGCCACACAGCTTTAAAGTTTTCAGTGTTACCACTTAATTTTGCACTCAACCTCTCCATTGGAATAACTCCAAATACTTCCCTATACCACTGAGTTACCGTAGGAGGTTTTTCACAAATCCAGTTTTGCAGAATACATTTCCGACCCAAGAATAGTAATTTATTAGTGAGCAGGAGTTTTTTCCCTTTTATTTTTTTTTGTCTGGGGGTGGCAATCCCCAATAGACACTGCCCAGGATCTTTACAAATTCTCGTCTTTAGAATCACACTTATCTCTTTGGTTACACATTTCCAGAACCTGGATATAACAGGGCATTTCCAAAAATAGTGAATATATGTTCCAATACCTTTCTTACATTTAGTGCATAGTGGTGACGGGTTAGTATTTATTTTGTAAAGAAAATATATGTTCATCTTCTGGTCCTGACCTTAACTAATGACATAATGGCATCACCAACATTCTTACAGTGCCAAAATGAAGCCGTCTTCATTCATTTCAATTCAATTCATTTTTATTTATATAGCGCCAAATACAACAAACGTCATCTCAAGGCACTTAGATAATAAAGTCCAATTCAAGCCAATTGGAATTCAATTAATTGTAATCATAATTATTCATAAAATAATCCAATTTGTTCATATAGAGCCAATTCAAAAACAATTTCCTAGCTAAGGGAACCAACAGATTGCATTCATTGGATAATATTCAGACAACATGTCCCCAGCATGGGGGATAAGATCTCAGGGATCGAGGAGATAATCCCAGAAAAGCATCACTGGAGATTTGGCATATCACAGGAGTTCAATACAAGACACAGGCTCAGATTGGGCAAACCAGTCCTCCCAATCAGCCCCACCAGGCTGAGATTGGGGAAACCAGTCCTCCCAATCAGCCCCAGGCTCAGATTGGGCAAACCAGTCCTCCCAATCAGCCCCAGCACATCAGCAGGACGGATGGGAGTCCTCACAGCCTCATTGCTCAGGTCAACACAGGAGGCCAATCATACTGCAGCAACATTACTGCTACAACGTATCCAGGTGAGATTTAACTCAACCATAGTTTGTATTTGAAGGTAAGTAGTACTAGTAGTACTCTGGTAGTACAGCTGTAAGGATGTTGTGGTAGTGCCGTAGTACTTACAGGTGGACAGGACTCGCAGGTCTCGGGCTCGTGCTCCTGCAGAGTTTCGAGCTTCGCAGCGAACAGCCGACACGGAGCTCAGACTCTGGAGAGTCAGCACGCTGCGTACCTGCACAGGTTCCACACACAGATGTTCAGCGGTCTGTCTCAGGCTCCTCCCACCTGCTGACATCATGCTGATGATATTTGTCTCAGGCTCCTCCCACCTGCTGACGTCATGCTGATGATGTTTCTGCTCACCTGAGTGATGCCCCTCTCCGTAACCTTGGTGGTGTTCTCCTGCAGAGCCACGCCCTCTGACGCCTTTGATTCGCTCCTCCAACCGTCACTCAAATTGCTACACCTACGGCAGGTTGACCATCAGTTACTATGGTAACATGGCAGCTTTTCACCATGTTTTGTCCGTGTATGTTTACCTCTGTGAGCTCTGACAGGTGTACCAGGTGACAGAGGGGGGCGGAGCTCCCTCGCTGACACAGAGAACAGCATTGCCACCAACCTCTGACAGAGATGTGATTTTTGGGGGCGCTAGACACATGAAAACATCCACAGGTAAACACACACTCAAGAAAACACACGGGAAAACAGCAGGTAAGCTGTCAATCATCCTGTAAGTCTGACCTTTGACCTCCAGGTCGAAGACAACCTCCTTAAAGTCATCATCATTGGAAGCAGTTGCCTTGTAACTTCCTGTCTGATCCATCTGCAACCGGACCAGCGTAAGTGTGCTCCAATACCTGCAATCAACCAACCAACCAACCAACCAATCAACCAACCAACCAACCAACCAACCAACCAACCAATTAATCAACCAACCAATCAACCAACCAACCAATCAACAAATCAATTAATCAACCAAGCAACCAACCAATCTCCTCGATCTTCTCTCTCTGATCTACCTGCTGCCTGTTAGGTGAGTGGTGGTGATGGAGGTTGTTTCCAAGGCAACCGTCTGGTTGTCTCTGGTCCAGAGGACGGTGGGGGCGGGGTGGGCGTCGACCTCCACGCTCAGCTCCACCACATGATGGAGGAGGGACGACACGTTGGTCTCACCTGCGGGCCACATGTAGACGTAACCTCGGTCTGTGGGAGAGGGACGCTGTTTACCTGTTTACCTGTTTACCTGTGTGTGTGTGTGCATGTGTGTGCACGTAGATGTGTGTGTGCACGTAGATGTGTGTGAGCACGTAGATGTGTGCATGCACGTAGATGTGTTGGTGTGTTCTGACCCAGCACTCTTATTGTGATGTTCCTCTCCTCGGTGTGTCCCTGCACCGTGTCCTGAACCGCACACACATACACACCTGTCGTAAATACAGCCCATCAAATCACCAAATCACTGGTTTGTTGCCATAGTAACGGATAAATGTTGGTTCAGAACAGCAAGCTTTAGCTCCCACAGTGTGGTCTGTCAGGCAGCCTCCTACCTGCATCTGCCTCTGTGGCAGCAGTGATGGTGACAAACGAGCGGATCTGATTGGGCAGGAAGTCTGTCAGAGGTTCGATTTCCTGAAGGAAAAACTCAGCTCAGCACAACCGTTCATCAGAGTGGACTCAGCAGTTCAGAAAGACAGGTGGAGACGAGGGCCGTGACGATACACTCACGAGACGAGACGAGACGAGATGTCATGCGTTTGTCAGTGTTTTCTTCACAGGTGCAGTTGCTGGTTTGAGTCCCGAGCTGTGCTGCTGTATATGTCTCTGCATCGTGCTCGTGTTAGCCGCGGCGTACGGCATTATTTTCATACAAAGCTTGCATATTGTCCGTGTCTTATCAGTCACTCTAGTGCCATTTATCATTTCCGCCGGGTACCCAAAATGCTGCCAAACAACCTATTTGAAAGTGGTGGGGGCATCTTCAACGGTAATACCGTATATACTGTACCGTACCGGTATTTACCGACGTCCTTCTGGCTGCTTGGTGGCTCACAAATCTCACAAGACAGATTTTTAACGTGACGAGAAATATCGTCGAGTTTAATCTCACGAGATATCGTAGTACGAGATCTCGTCACAGCCCCTAGTGGAGACACACATACCTGTCTGCGGGGGAAGCTCCAAGAGAAGAAGACCATCTCAGCATCTTTAACGGTGCAGTTCACGGTGAGAAGCTCCCCCTGCTTCAACACGCTGCTGGACACCGACAGGTCCACCTCCATCACCTGAGGAGCTGGGAGGTGGAGGTGGAGACAGGTTACAGACACAGGAAGGTCCACCTCCATCACCTGAGGAGCTGGTAGGTACAGAAGCTGGACTGACCAACGATGCTGAAGACGTAGTACACCTGGGATTCTCTCTCATCGGCTCCCCTGGTGGCCACGCACACATACGACGTATCGTTGAGACGACCCGTGAAGCCTCGAGCCGGTTCATAAATCATCCCGCTGACCGGCGTTCTGCCAGGACGCTCGTACAGAGCGACACCGAGCTGCGGGTCGGACACCGAACACGGGATGGTAGCTTCCTCCGCCTCCTTCATCACCACACCTGGTCTGAATGGAACAAACCATTCATCAGGACCTGACGGGGGGAGAAGAGTCGGGGTAAAGTGAGAGGAAATCACCACACCGGGTCTGAATGGAACGAACAATTCATCAGGACCTGACGGGGGGTGAAGAGTAGGGGTAAAGTGAGAGGAAATCACCACACCGGGTCTGAATGGAACAAACCATTCATCAGGACCTGACGGGGGGAGAAGAGTCGGGGTAAAGTGAGAGGAAATCACCACACCGGGTCTGAATGGAACGAACAATTCATCAGGACCTGACGGGGGGTGAAGAGTAGGGGTAAAGTGAGAGGAAATCACCACACCGGGTCTGAATGGAACAAACCATTCATCAGGACCTGACGGGGGAGGTGGGGAAAAGAGTCGGGGTAAAGTGAGAGGAAATCACCAACCAACCAACCAACCAACCAACCAACCATCAATCAATCAACCAATCAACCAACCAACCATCAATCAATCAACCAACCAACAACCGTCAATCAATCAACCAACCAACCAACCAACCAACCAAAGAATCAATCAACCAACCAACCAACCAACCATCAATCAATCAACCAACCAACAATCAATCAACCAATCAACCAACCAACAATCAATCAACCAATCAACCAACCATCAATCAACCAATCAACCAACCAACCAACCAACCAACCATCAATCAATCAACCAACCAACAATCAATCAACCAACCAACCAACCAACCAACCAACCATCAATCAATCAACCAACCAACCAACCAACCATCAACCAACCAACCAACAATCAATCAAACAACCAACCAAAGAATCAATCAATCAACCAACCAACCAACCAACACTCAATCAATCAACCAACCAACCAAAGAATCAATCAACCAACCAACCAACCAACCAACCAACAATCAATCAACCAACCAACCATCAATCAATCAACCAACTAACAATCAATCAACCAACCAACAATCAATCAATCAACCAACCATCAACCAACCAACCAACCAACCAACCAACCAACCAACCAACCAAAGAATCAATCAATCAACCAACCAACCATCAATCAATCAACCAACTAACAATCAATCAACCAACCAACAATCAATCAATCAATCAACCAACCATCAACCAACCAACCAACCAACCAACCAACCAACCAACCAACCAACAATCAATCAATCAACCAACCAACCATCAACCAACCAACCAACCAACCAAAGAATCAATCAATCAACCAACCAACCATCAATCAATCAATCAACCAACCAACCAACCATCAATCAATCAACCAACCAACCATCAATCAACCAACCAACCAACCAACCAACCAACCAACCAACCAACAATCAATCAATCAACCAACCAACCATCAATCAACCAACCAACCAACCAACCAACCAACCAAAGAATCAATCAATCAACCAACCATCAATCAATCAACCAACCAACCAACAATCAATCAACCAACCAACCAACCAACCAACCAACCAACAATCAATCAATCAATCAACCAACCAACCAACCAAAGAATCAATCAATCAACCAACCATCAATCAATCAACCAACCAACCAACCATCAATCAATCCACCAACCAACCAAACAACCACCGGGTCTGAATGGAACAAACCATTCATCAGGACCTGACGGGGGAGAAGAGTCGGGGAACTTTTACCTTCTCCAGGTATGAAGACATCAACGTCTCTTCTCTGATTGGCTGACGGCTCCTCACAGGTGTACCGACCAGAATTCCTCCAGGTGACATTAAAAAGCTGCAAAGTGCTGCTGGTGCCCCGATTCTGCTTGATTACCCCATCTACCTGGGAGTCTGGTAACCCTGGTAACCGCCAGGTCACCTGACTCCAGGCTGAGCAAACCTGAGAAGACAAAACAAAGGGACCTGAAAACACCTGAGAAGACAAAACAAAGGGACCTGAGCGCACCTGAGAAGACAAAACAAAGGGACCTGAGCACAGCTGAGAAGACAAAACAAAGGGACCTGAGCACAGCTGAGAAGACAAAACAAAGGGACCTGAACACACCTAAGAAGACAAAGCAAAGGGACCTGAGCACACCTAAGAAGACAAAACAAAGGGACCTGAACACACCTGAGAAGACAAAACAAAGGGACCTGAACACACCTGAGAAGACAAAACAAAGGGACCTGAGCACACCTGAGAAGACAAAACAAAGGGACCTGAGCACACCTGAGAAGACAAAACAAAGGGACCTGATCACACCTGAGAAGACAAAACAAAGGGACCTGAGCACACCTGCGAAGACAAAACAAAGGGACCTGAGCACACCTGAGAAGACAAAACAAAGGGACCTGAGCACACCTGAGAAGACAAAACAAAGGGACCTGATCACACCTGAGAAGACTAAACAAAGGGACCTGAACTGTTAGCTGTAACTGACCACAGTGAAGTTGGACTCTGATTGGAGCAGAACTTCTGAGGATGAAGGCAGCAGCTCCAGGGCCACGCCCCCTTCAGGATGAACCAGTAGAACTCCTGCAGTAGAACAACATGGATTAGTTAGTAGGTATATAGTATATAGTAGGTTAACAGTCGGCTCTCTTTTCTTCTTTAAACTCTGACTGAAGTTTTTGTTACTCACCGAACAGGAAGTGCAGAAAGTTCAGATTTCCAGAATGTCCTCCGATGGGCGCCATCATGGCTGCTGACCAAGAGGAGAGATGTTAGAATAATCAGTCTGTTCAAACTGAAAGGAGATCATTAAACTGAATGTTACTGTTAACAAGGTGCAGCTTAACAGGGAAGCATGAACCAGCTGCATCATGGGACTTGTAGTTTTACACTGAAAGTCACTGATTGTCATTGATCTGAGAAGCATTATATGTGACATCATCAGAACTGATATTCACCAGGTTTCTGACTCATGTTAAATGAGCCCACTGAGCAGAAACAGCTGACTCATGTTAAATGAGCCCACTGAGCAGAAACAGCTGACTCGTGTTAAAGCAATACTATGTAACATTTCTACCTTAAAATAACAGTTTAAAAAAAATTGTGCAGCTAGAATGAGTTTTAATATTACGATTGGCCTGTCTCCTATGCCCTTCGGGGGTCTGAGTGGAAAAACTGCGCTATGTAACTTTGCTGGAGCGGCCCGGGAGCTGAGCGGAAGTACTTCGACTTGCTTTCTGGCACACCTACCGCAAAAACAAATAGACCCCTCTCACGCTCCCAGGTATAAGGCTAAGCTAAGCTAGCGCAACATTGTCAGTACGGTCATCATGGCAGAGGCACCGAAGAAACAGAAGAAGACGTTGACTGATGAAGCAACGTACATTATTATTACATCATATATTTTTATTCTCTATTCTTTATTTTTATCATTATATCCCTGTTACATGTTTGCACCTTACGTCGCAGCAAATTCCTAGTTAGTGAATACTGTTCACTAACAATGGCAATAAAAACGAATTCTGATTCTGATTCTGATTCTGATTACCTCCAAGCTTGTAGGGGGACTCTACAGCTGACTCATGTTAAATCAGTCCACTGAACAGAAACAGCTGACTCATGTTAAATCAGCCCACTCGTTTCTTTACTGATGTTTCAAACAGATGCACACACACACATTCCTCTGTGTGTGTGCATCCCCAGGGATCACGTCCAATCACAGGTCTGGTTGATCTGGTTGAGTAAAGGAGGAATGTGATTCAACCACAGAAGAAGAAAATAAACAGGAAGGTATTTCCTGTGGGCAGCGGACAGACTCTCCTCAGAACTCTCGGCCCTGTAGGATCTGCTCTGAGGCCAAAGTGTTGTCAAAGCTTACAAATCATTGGTGAAAACAGAAAGACCAGGAGTGGAAAAGGTTTGCTTCTGACTGCAGCACGTTTTAGATCAGAGTTTACATTAATGATGATGCTTACAGACACACTCAGGTCAGAATCTGGACAAAGGTGCATCACAGCTTCAGATCCAGAACAATCTGCTGCACAGAAAAACTGAAACCTGGCAGTGAAACGGTCAGCTTCCAGCCGACAGCAGGAGCCGACAGCCGGCAGGACCCTGGTACTCCTCAGCCAAATGTGTTCACTGGGCCCTGATGCCTGAGCACATGTGCCAGCTTTCCTTTCTCCTGAAACTATCCAGCTTTAGTGCTTTCTGTCTAACTCTGGTTTGACTGCACAGACCTAATAATGAAAGATCACTTTGTAGATCCTCCATCATATGTCAGCTCAGAAAACTATGATCAATCACACCAAGGAATCATCATCCTTTCATTATCTACAATCATTCAGCAGCCAGAAGAAGAACAGATGATGTCACACTCACCTGCACCACAGGTGTCCCAGCTGTCCGTCACCCCTGCATGACGACTCCTCTCTTCCCTCTGGATTGTTTCAGACCAGGTGATTGACAGCTGTCACTGATTTCTGACCTTCAAAAAATGGCACATGTAAATGAGATGAACATTTGTTTCCAAAACACAACTGTGTGCGACATGAATAACTGATAGAACAACAGCGCTGAGTTAAACTCAAAATATGATCCACGCTACTGGTGAGATTCGTCATTACATGGTGTAATGGTAACTATGATGACAGTGCCAAGTAAAGGGGGAGGAAGGGCCAGAATTATTTTAGGTTGGTGGGTAATGATAGAGTTAGTGTTCAGTGGTAAAGGTAGAGTTGTTTATAAGTGGAAAGGATAGAGTTAGTGTTCAATGGTAAAGGTAGAGTTGTTTATAAATGGAAAGGATATAGTTAGTGTTCAGTGGTAAAGGTAGAGTTGTTTATAAGTGGAAAGGATAGAGTTAGTGTTCAGTGGTAAAGGTAGAGTTGTTTATAAGTGGAAAGGATAGAGTTAGTGTTCAATGGTAAAGGTAGAGTTGTTTATAAGTGGAAAGGATAGAGTTAGTGTTCAGTGGAAAGGATAGAGTTAGTGTTCAGTGGTAAAGGTAGAGTTGTTTATAAATGGAAAGGATAGAGTTAGTGTTCAGTGGTAAAGGTAGGTTAGGGTCAGTGTTAATAATAAAGTTAGTACTCAGTTACCAAACGTTCAGTTTGTTCAAACCTTCAGATGGTCGTCTTCTTCTCCTCTTCTTCTCTTTTTCCCTCCTCTTCTTCTTCTCTTCTTCGCTCCTTTTCTTCTCCTCTTCTTCGCTCCTCTTGCTCTCTCCTCATTCCAGACTAACGACGAATGGAAACCAGACTGAGTCACAGAGGGAGAGAACGGGCGAGAGAGCTTCACACACGGTGTAGAGAGAGAGAGACTGCGGCTTGGAAGAAAAAAAAAGGGAGAGACCTCGATTTACACTGGGAGAGAGAGAGAGAGACGACGTCTGTTTTCAATCTGTCGTTCGCACCCCCCCCTCTCACAGGAAGTGAACTGAGTCCAACACACACACACTTTAACACACACACACACACACACTTTAACACACACACACACACACACACACTTTAACACATTCACTTTATTTAATGAACTTTAAAGAAAAACACTGCAGCAAAAACGGAAAAAAGACCCTTACTCTGCATGTTTATTACTGTGTGTGTTCATGACTGTGTGTGTTTGTGTGTTTATAAGTGTGTGTGTATGTGTTCATGACTGTGTGTTTTATTCAGAATGTCAACATAAACAAAAACAAGCCGTCATTAGATGGCAGCATTACACTTTCTCAACACCCATTGTCACATTACAACAATCCCACTTAATGTTACAGTGTCATTGGTGTAGCCCAGTATAAAATTTATAAAGGTTACAGTGTATAAAAATTATAATAAGATGTTGTTTTACAAATAATTCATGATGTAAAGAGAAAAAGTTCACGCTTAGCTTTGCGGTAAGACGTATTGCATCACTTCCTGTTACCGTGCTTGTGCACTTTGGAATTTCTTGCTCCTCTTGGAGTACTGATAATCACTTTATTTCTATCTATAACTTACACAATTTTGCATAGTTAACTCTATAGCTTACCGTTCTGTTCTAACACACTCCTACAGATCTTTAATCTTTATTCTCACTTTTTAATGGTGTGTCTGGTTCTCTAGCGTAGCATGGCTACCGGTTCTCTTCCTCCTTCTCCTGCTTTCACCTGCTCCGTGTGTCAGATGTTTAGTTACTCCTCTGCCTCCTTTAGCGATAATGGTACATGTAACAAATGTAGTCTTTTTGTAGTTTTGGAGGCGAGGTTATCTGAATTGGAAGCTCGGCTCTGCACTGTTGAAAATCAACCGATAGCGAGCCAGGTCCGTTTAGCCAGTGCGGAGCCACCTAGCCTAGCTAGCTCAATTAGCCTCCCTCTAGCAGAACCTGAGCAGCCGGGATTACAAGGTGGCTGGGTGACTGTCAGGAAGAGGCATAGCTCTAAAGTCAAGCCCGTTGTTCACCATCGACCTGTCCACGCTTCAAACTGATTTTCCCCACTCAGCGACACACCTGCTGAGGAAAAAACCCTGGTAACTGGCAGCTCTATAGTCAGAAACGTGGCATTAGAGACACCAGCGGCCATAGTCAAATGCATTCCAGGGGCCAGAGCGGGCGACATAGAATCCTATTTCAGTGTTGTGCCAGTTCACAGCTCTTTCTGAACTAGTTCAAGTTCAGTTCATACATGCTCAAAACAGTTCACGTTCAAAGTTCACAATTTTAATTCTGAACTAATTCAAAGTTCAGTTCATTTGACTTTTTTCGTGAGATATTCAAATAAATACTTTTTTTCACACTACGAGCTAGAAATCACTATATATTCTTTGAAACTGCTCATTAGACATTTGCTCATGACACTGCAATTGTGGGTTTCTTACCAGGTGATGAAACTTGCAGCAGTACAGACAAAGTAGACCAGTTGTATACTTAGTGCAATGAAATCTACCAGCATTTAATTAAAAAAATAATATATAATATGAAATGCCGTCGGGGTCTTGGTTTGCAAGAGTGTAAAATTGTTTTAAATGTTCATAAGGAGAATCGGTGTCTGTCTCCGTGCCATCACCTCCACTAGCCATTTTTTTAAATTCTCTCTCTCTCTCTCTGTTGCCTGCTACGCGGCGTTGCTATGCCTACCCCGCTCTGCTGCAATTCATCACGGTTAACGTCATGCGGAAGCCAGTATGTTATTCAACTATTCTCAGCCGGACACTACGTTGCCCGCAATGCATTGCGCACACAATGTCAAAACCATTTCTGTCTGGTGATACATGATTTAAGAGGCACCAGCGAGAATACAGGAGGGAGGAACTTTCTCTCGTTGCGTTTCAAAAGAGAAAACAGATGTCACTCAGTTTTCAATGGAAAACAAATTCCAACGTTCATTTACAGTGATGTCTGCCGTTCATGACACATAATGTGAACTCATTCACTTTCAAGTTCTTTATTAAAAAATGTGTTGCGTTCAGTTCAACGTTCACGAAAAAATGAGCGTGTTCAATGAACGCGTTCACGCACAACACTGTCCTATTTAAAACTGCTGGCTAAGGATAAACGTAAATATGGTAAAATAGTTATTCACGTTGGCGTTAATGACACCTGGTTACGCCAATCGGAGGTCACTAAAATTAATGTTGCATCGGTGTGTAATTTTGCCAAAACAGTGTGGGACTGCGTAGTTTTCTCTGGACCCCTGCCAAATCTGACCAGTGATGACATGTTTAGCCGCATGTCGTCCTACAATCGCTGGTTGTCTAGATGGTGTCCAGCAAACAACGTGGGCTACAGAGATAATTGGCAATCTTTCTGGAGAAAACCTGGTCTGATGAGGAGACACGGCATCCATCCCACTTTGGAAGGAGCTGCTCTCATTTCTAGAAATATGGATGAATTTATTTGCCACCCTAAAACATGACAACCCAGGGCTCAGACCAGGATGCAGAGTTGTAGTCTTACACACTTCTCTGCAGCTTCCCACCTGCTGCTACCCCCCCAATCAATTAACACAAAAGGAGCAAATCCTCTTGTGCAAAAAGAAATTATTAAAACAAAAACTTTAACTGAACAAAAACATCAAACTATTAAATGTGGTTTGCTGAATATCAGATCTCTCCTTTCGAAGTCTCTGTTAGTGAATGAGTTTTTCTGTGATCATCATATTGATATATTTTGTCTTACAGAAACCTGGCTGAAACAGGAGGATCATGTTAGCATTAATGAAGCAACTCCCTCTGACTGTTTAAATGTTCACGTTCCTGGAACCACAGGCAGAGGAGGAGGAGTGGCAGCTATCTTCAGATCAGGGTTACTCATCAGTCCCAGACCCAAGATTAGTTTGAGCTCTTTTGAATCTCTGATTCTCAGTTTTTCCCACGCAAAGTGGAAATCCCAGAAACCTCTTGTGTTTGTTGTTGTGTATCGTCCACCTGGCCCTTATTCTGAGTTTCTGTCTGAATTCTCAGAGTTTTTATCCCAGTTAGTGCTGAGTACAGATAAAGTCATTGTAGTGGGTGACTTTAATATTCATGTAGATGTTGAAAATGACAGCCTGAATATGAACTTTAATTCTATATTAGACTCTATTGGATTTTCTCAGAGTGTTCACAGACCGACTCACTGCCTTAATCACACCCTTGATCTTGTGCTGACTTATGGCATTGAGAGTGAACAGTTAACAGTGTTCCCTCATAACCCTGTCTTATCTGACCATTTTCTGATAACCTTTGAGTTTACATTACTTGACTATACAGTTTCTGAGAAGAAATTTACATATAGAAGGTGTCTATCAGAGGATGCTGTAACCAGATTTAAAGAATTAATTCCATCATCCTTTTCTTCACTGCCATGTGCAGATATGACAGAGGACGACTACCTAAACTTTACTCCAGCAGCACTTGACTCTCTTGTTGACAGCACTATAGTTTCAATGCGTACAGCACTGGGCAATGTTGCCCCTCTGAAAAGGAAGGTAATCAGTCAGAAGAGGCTGGCTCCTTGGTATAGCTGCTTTAAAGCAGACTGCAAGAAAGCTGGAGAGACAGTGGCGTTCCTTTAATTTAGAAGAGTCTCAATTAGTCTGGAAAGATAGTTTAATCACGTATAAGAAAGCCCTTCGTAAAGCTAGAACTGCTTATTATTCATCATTGATAGAAGAGAATAAGAATAATCCCAGGTTTCTCTTCAGCACTGTAGCCAGTCTGACAAAGAGTCCGAGCTCTGCTGAGCCATTTATTCCTTTAACTCTCAGCAGTGATGATTTCATTAGCTTCTTTATTAATAAAATTGTTTCTATCAGAGAGAAGATTGATGTAGTCCTTCCCACTATTATCAGTGATGTATCATCAAGTACAGCAGCTTTAGAAGCATCTTTAGAACCTGATTTGTATTTAGACGGCTTCAGTCCAGTTGATCTCTCTGAGCTAACAACAGCAATAGTCTCTTATAAACCATCAACTTGTGTTTTAGACCCAATCCCAACCAGACTGTTCAAGGAGGTTTTCCCATTAATTGACACTTCCATATTGGATTTGATCAATCTGTCTTTGTTGACAGGATATGTACCTCAGCCTTTTAAGGTTGCTGTAATTAAACCTTTACTTAAAAAACCTACTCTTGATTCAGAAGTGTTGGCTCATTATAGACCTATATCCAATCTTCCTTTTATGTCTAAAGTTCTTGAAAAAATAGTTGCAGCTCAGCTTTGTGATCATTTACACAGAAATAATCTGTTTGAAGAGTTTCAGTCAGGATTCAGAGTGCATCATAGCACAGAAACTGCACTGCTGAAAGTTACCAATGATCTCCTCTTAGCCTCTGATAGCGGACTTGTGTCTGTGCTTGTCCTGTTGGATCTCAGTGCTGCATTTGATACGGTCGAGCACAGTATCTTATTACAGAAACTTGAACATGTTATTGGGATTAAAGGAACTGCATTAGGCTGGTTTAAGTCATATTTATCTGATAGATTTCAGTTTGTTCTTGTAAATGAAGAATCTTCCTCACAAGTCATGGTGTTCCTCAGGATTCTGTGCTTGGACCAATTCTTTTTACTTTATACATGCTTCCATTAGGTAACATTATTAGACAGCATTGCATAAAGTTCCATAGCTATGCTGATGATACCCAGTTGTACTTATCTATACAACCAGATGAACCCAATAGGTTGGTCAGACTACAAGCATGTCTTACAGACAAAGACCTGGATGACTCAGAACTGTCTGCTTCTAAATTCAGACAAAACTGAAGTCGTTATCTTTGGACCTGAGCGCTTCAGGGAGAAATTGTCTAGCTATGTAGTTACTCTAGATCAGGGGTCTCCAACCTTTTTCCCTCTGAGAGCTACTTTAACAAAATAAAAATGGCCGAGAGCTACTCGTGTTTTGTAACATTTATTATCATCGCTCATTTTGAACAAACAAACTCAATAAGCCTTCTTTTCCTGAACATTTACAATATGTTACTGTCCACATCTCACATTCTGTATTAAAACATCAAAAATAAAGAACAAAAATTGAAGTTCAGCCTTTTTAGCTAGTGAGATGACTGACACTGCAAGGAGTCAACAAGAGAGGTGTATGCTGGAGTGTATCCACTTAAGTTCACTCTTATGGAGTCATTTAAATGTTCATCGGTCAGTCTCGTTCTGAGCTTTGATTTCAGGACATTCATGTCAGAAAAAGCTGACTCACAGAGGTATGTAGACCCAAACAAAGCAGACATTTTCAGAGCTGGTTTGGTGAAGATTTTCATAATTATCTGGCTCTACCAAGCTCCAGAAATGCTGTGAATGCTGCTGCGACTTTAACTGCACATTGTTTTGAAGGTTTATAACCTCCATTTCCACAGGATCGACACAGAAAAGTTCAGCCATCTGTCCTGAAATCTCACTTATGTCCACATTCATGAAAGGGTTGGCCATAAATGTCACACAGGGCTCAAGTTTCTCAAAGTCACTGAATCTGTCAGCAAACTCCTGTCCAAGCCTTGATAAGAGGTCACAAGACTTGGACACATTTAAAACGCTGGCTGCACCTGTGTGACTGTCCAGCATCTTTGAGATAGAGGGGAAGTGCCACCGACACGCTGGCACCGCAGATCAGACTCACACACCTGTCGTTAACGTTGGTAAAAAAAGATTCTGTCTCCCACTCTTGGTGAAAATGGTACATTTTAATCTGCTTGTGCCCTAACCCTTAACTCCTTCTCACTGGCCTAGCCAGCCAGACCTGTACAGCTTTTATTGACGCTGGATAGCAGTGTGGGCGGGATAAACGGTTGTCTCAATGCCACGCAATAGGATGGCGCAACAACCAATCAGAGCGTCGTGCCACCAACGGAGCAAGCTGGTAAATTAAACTTTTACCGTACCCGGTGAGCAAAACTCGGAAAACGTCCTTTTTTTTCAAGAAAAACTTAAGTGCAGTTATCTGTTCGTCTAGCAAAGAAAAATGTATATTTAAATCTTCTAGAGTCGCTATCAAAGCCAAATCGAAAGACAGTTCGCTGGGCGCAGCCATTGTTCACCTCTCTCTGGAACTACACACTGAAACGTAGCACCTCTGTCGTCACTAGGTCACCCGGCTTCCGACCCCGCTCCTCACGATTTGATTGGCCCGATTAAGTTTCGATTTTGTGCCTCGCAAAACGACCACAACTGACTACACCAGCCCGGGAGCAAATTCAATTTGCGGTCGCTAGGGGCGTCTAGATTTCTAGGCTACCTTCTCACATCACTACTGACTGGCAAATAAGTATTGGGAGTGTTGGAAGGGGCGGGACACTGTGAATTTTGATTGGACACTAATTTAAGTAGATTTGCCGAGAGACCAATCAAGTTTTCAAATTAATGTATGATTCATTGGCCCTTTGGCGAGCTACTTGGAAAGGGACGGCGAGCTACTGGTAGTGACGCGTTGGAGACCCATGCTCTAGATGTTATTTCCTTGGCTTCTATTTCTACAGTGAAGAACCTTGGAGTTATTTTTGACCAGAACTTATCATTTGACTCGCATATAAAACAGGTTTCTAGGACTGCCTTTTTTCATCTTCGTAATATTGTTAAAATCAGGAACATCTTGTCTCAGAGTGATGCAGAAAAACTGCTCCATGCATTTGTTACTTCAACATTGGACTACTGTAATTCTTTATTATTGGGCTGTCCCACATATTCTCTGAAAAGCCTTCAGTTATCAGGCTCCTCTCTGAGGAACCAGCTGCCAGTTTGGGAGGCCGAGCCTTCAGTTATCAGGCCCCTCTCTGTGGAATCAGCTGCCAGTTTGGGAGGCGGAGCCTTCAGTTATCCGGCCCCTCTCTGTGGAATCAGCTGCCAGTTTGGGAGGCGGAGCCTTCAGTTATCCGGCCCCTCTCTGTGGAACCAGCTGCCAGTTTGGGAGGCCGAGCCTTCAGTTATCAGGCCCCTCTCTGTGGAACCAGCTGCCAGTTTGGGAGGCAGAGCCTTCAGTTATCAGGCCCTTCTCTTGTGGAACCAGCTGCCAGTTTGGGAGGCAGAGCCTTCAGTTATCAGGCCCCTCTCTGTGGAACCAGCTGCCAGATTGGGAGGCGGAGCCTTCATTTATCAGGCCCCTCTCTGTGGAACCAGCTGCCAGTTTGGGAGGCGGAGCCTTCAGTTATCAGGCCCTTCTCTTGTGGAACAAGCTGCCAGTAAATGTCCGGGAAGCAGACACCCTTTCCACTTTTCAATTCAATTCATTTTTATTTATATAGCGCCAAATACAAGGGTTAGGGTTATCGGTTACGATTTTAATTGCACTGGCCTGCCAGAAGAGTGTCCCTGGTCCATAAAAAATCGGGGAAGGAAGAATGATGAAGGTAAGTTATTGTTGGAATCTGTGGCTAAGTGGAGAGGGCAACCGCCTGTCATGCGGGGGAACCAGGTTCGATTCCTGCTGCGACCTTGGGAAACTGTGTGAGGTGGAGGAGTAATGGAGTGTCGTTGAGACCTGTTGGGACTGTGGTGCCTGATCTATGGATCCAGATTCTTTCAGCTCTTCTCCTCTGCCCCAGGGTCCAGGTGATGTTCGCTTCGAGGCCGGAGATGATGATCGAGTCTGGGGTGTGGATTTGGAAATGAGTGACTAATGGAGTGGTGAGTATATTTAATCGGATGTTTCTGAGGTGTTGTTGAAGGCGGGTGATGAGTTTATTTTGCGTTTCACCGATGTAGTGTTTATTGCAGGTTGTACAGGTGATAATGTAGACTATGTTACTATGTTTGAGAGAAAATGAACCTGGGGGGGGATGACAATTTGCTGTAGGGGTTGGTGATGAATTTTCTGTTTTTGAAATGCCGGTTCTCTGGGGTTACGACGGGTTGGAGATTAGTGTTGAATTTTGATTTAACCAAGACGTTTTGGAGGTTGGGGTTCTTTCTGAAGGCAGATATGACCCTGTGGTTCTTAATGGGTGAGTAATGATGTTGTATTCTTTTAAAATGAGATTTTATTATTTGGTGGAGATTGGTGATCTTGTGAGAGAATGTGTAGACTAAGGGGAGGAGTTGTTCAGTGGTGATTTGTGATGGTGTGCTGTGGGGACACATCGCACCCCCAGCCATGGTAGGAATCTGGGAGGAAGTTGGGTCTGGGTTAAGGTAGGGGGGAGGAGAGAGGTTGGGGTCAGGGTTGGGGTTAGGGATGGGATACAGACCCTGTTTAGGGTAAGGGGGTTAGGGTTTAGGGTTAGGGTTAGGATATAGGATGAAAACCAGAAAATGGATTTGCTCACTCGAAATAACTCAAAAAGTATAAGTGGTAGGGAGACCAAACTTGGCACAGAGAGACTGTGGGAGGGGACCTACATGCCCACCGAGTTTGGTGGGTGTGGCTTATTCCTATGACGTAGCTGTCATTGACTCCCATTCTATGAAAAATTTGCTCACTCGAAATAACTCAAAAAGTACAAGTGCTCATGAGACCAAACTTGGTGTGTATAGTCCCCAGGGGAACCCCCAGGTGTCCTCCAAGTTTGGTGGTCCTAGGCCCCTCCCTTCCTATGGCTGCCGTAGACTCCCATTCATTTTTGGCCCAAGTGCAGGTCAGGCTGGGAAGGTCGTATCGAGCTGGGAGTTGGTTCCCCGTGCTCAGCAGGTCCCCCCGAGTCTGTAGACACCTCACTTGCCCATGTCCAGGGACCTTCGGAAATTGAGCATTTCATGAATGGGAGGCGATTTTCTACCAAGTCCCACAGCCAAAAAGGACCCTGGGGAAAGTTGTTAGGAGCACGTTTCAGGCCATTTGGAGTCTATTGGTACCTATTTTCGAGACATGATTTTTGACAAAATACTTGGTAAATTTTCCAAAATTTTTACCAAGTCCCATAGTCAAAAACCCTGGTTCCAGGTAAGTATTACGTACACAAGCACTAAGGTTAGGGTTAGGGTTAGGGTTAGGGGTTAGGATATAGGATGAAAACCAGAAAATGGATTTGCTCACTCGAAATAACTAGGGTTAGGGTTAGGGTTAGGGTTAGAGGGTTAGGGTTAGGGTTAGGGTTAGGGTTAGGATAAGGGGCTAAAACCCCGGATGCCGAACCCCGGCATAAGCTTAAGAGGCAATAAGTCCTGATAGGAAGGTGGCATAGACAAGATACACACATCCTCGGATTCAGCAGGACAAGGGCTATCCACTGAAACAATAACCATTGGGGGCGGAGTCAAGGGGGTGGAGCTACGCCCGGAAACAACTTTGTTTTCCTTATATCTCCGGAAGGGAAGGTCGTAGAGACATGGGGACAAGTCAGGCGTGTTCACAAGGGTCGAATTATGTCTGACGGAAGTCATCTCCGAGTCTCTACGACCTTTCGTTCCCGAGATAATCGGCAAAAACCGTTTCGCCATTGAAATGAGTGGAACTCGATTTTCTCGAAAAGTTCCTAAGTCCCACAGCCAAAAAGGACCCTGGGGAAAGTTGTTAGGAGCACGTTTCAGGCCATTTGGAGTCAATTGGTACCTATTTTGGACGCATGATTTTTGACAAAATACTTGGTAAATTTCCCAAATTTTTTACCAAGTCCCACAGTGAAAAACCCTAGTTCCAGGTAAGTATTACGTACACAAGCACTCCCCTATGTCCGGTTAGGGTTAGGCATTGGGTTAGGGTAAGGGTAAGGTATGAGAATTCTGTCTCGATAGTTCCCCCCGAGGCATCCAACGATACTCACGGTTTGGTAGGGTTAGGGTTAGGGTTAGGGTTAGGGTAAGGGGTTAGGGTTAGGGTTAGGGTAAGGGTTAGGGTAAGGGGTTAGGGTTAGGGTTAGGGTTAGGGTAAGGGGTTAGGGTTAGGGTTAGGGTAAGGGGTTAGGGTTAGGGTTAGGGTTAGGGTTAGGATAAGGCAAGAGTGCCACTTCAGAGGGTCTAATTCGGAACCCTTAACAGTGATTCATAGCTCCGAAACTTTGGCTACCCCCCCATTTTCGGGGACGCTCTATCTAGCAGTACCAATGAATAAGGGGTGGGAACTTCCGGTCCGGAGTTATTAGCCAATCACGTTAAAACGCCTATATCTCCTGAACGGAAGGTCGTAGAGACCTGGGGACAAGTCAGGCGTGTTCAGAAGGGTCAAATTATGTCTGACGGAAGTCACTTCCGAGTCTCTACGAGCTTTCGTTCGGGAGTTATGACGCAAAATGTAGTCGCTGAGCGCCACCTTTGACGTGGTGATTCAGTACCCTTAACAGTGATTCACAGCATCGAAACTTCGGCTACCCCCCCATTTGTGGGCCCGCTGAATCTCACAGTACCAATGAATAAGGTTTTGGACCTTCCGTTCCGGAGATATAGACGTTTTAACATTCTTGTCACTGATTGGCCCATAACTCCGGAAGTGAATGTCGTAGAGACTCGTGGGGGGTACCATTGGAAAGCCCATGGCTGAATTATGTGGGACGGATCAACTTTCCAAATCTCTAGGACCTTCCGTTCGGGAGTTATTCAACATAAACCGTTTCCCCATTGAAATGAGCGTAGTGTGGCTTTAATTTTTTTTCAATAAGTCCCACAGCCAAAAGCGACCCTTGGGAATGTTGTTAGGAGCACGTTTCAGGCCATTTGGAGTCGATTGGTACCTATTTTGGAGACATGGTTTTTTAACAAAATGCTCATGATAAAATGTATTTTCCATAGGAAATGCATGGGACCGCATTTGGTGGAAAGGTTGTAAGCTATTTTGTCCAAAAAGTTGTGATTCAGTAGCATAAACAGTGATTATAGTCAATAACTTGTAACAGGTAAAGTACAACAGCCGGCCAGAGAGACTGCCGGTGGAGTTACTGAGTGAAGGCTCTGCAGCTCCTTTATTCCCAGCACCCTGATGAGGCAATGAGCTCCACCTGTGTAGGCTCTCCACCAAGATCCTCACTGGAAGAGATGCATCACTCGCACTCACATTTACACACACACACAGGACTCTGACATGCATGGGAATAGTTTTCAGTGCAATCTGTTGGTTTTCTTAGCTAGGAAATTGTTTTTGAATTGGTTCTATATGAACGAATTGGATTATTTTATGAACTATGATTATTATTAATGAATTGAATTCCAATTGGCTTGAATTGGACTTACTAAGTGCCTAGAGATGACATTTGTTGTATTTGGCACTATAAAAATAAAAATGAATTGAATTGAAAAATGGGAATGCACTTGGTGGAATTGTTTTTTGCCAAAATCGTGCCTGTGTAATGTTGTTAGGATGTTAAGTTCATATCTTTTGATAGGAATGTGCTAGAGACATGAAACCAACGTCTACGGATAGCTGAGGGCCTTATCTGTCCAACCATATAAGGTCCGACGGCACTTTCGTACAGTAAGTGGGCATGGCGTGTGAAAGAAAGGCTGACAATGCTGTATTTCGGACACTTTGTGTGGGAAACCCACACATATGATTGTGCAACCATTTGGACTCTTTGGTCGTGACCTGGTGGTCCTGTGGACTCTGGGGATTGGGTGTATCCAGCTGGTCTACTGCTGTTTGGTACGGCAGTAGTAGACCAGCTGACTAGACCCAATTCCCAGAGTCCACAGGACCACCAAGGCATGTCAAATTTAATTTAACTTTGTTTTCTCCTTTCCAGGTCTTTTTTTCCGGTTCCAGGTAAGTATAACGTACACAAGCACTCCCCTATGTCCGTCCCCATTGTTGGGTAAGGGGACAAAACCCCGAATGTCACCCCCCTGCCATTAGGGTTAGGGTTAGGGTTAGGGGTTAGGGGTAAGGGTGTTAGGGTTAGGTGTAAGTAATCTAGGGTTAGGGTTAGGGTTAGGGTTAGGGTTAGGGTAAGGGGGTAAGGGTTAGGGTTAGGGTTAGGGTTAGGGTTAGGGTTAGGGGTTAGGGTTAGGGGTAGGGTTAGGGTTAGGGTTAGGGTTAGGGTTAGGGTTAGAGGGTTAGGATAAGGGGCTAAAACCCCGGATGCCGAACCCCGGCATAAGCTTAAGAGGCAATAAGTCCTGATAGGAAGGTGGCATAGACAAGATACACACATCCTCGGATTCAGCAGGACAAGGGCTATCCACTGAAACAATAACCATTGGGGGCGGAGTCAAGGGGGTGGAGCTACGCCCGGAAACAACTTTGTTTTCCTTATATCTCCGGAAGGGAAGGTCGTAGAGACATGGGGACAAGTCAGGCGTGTTCACAAGGGTCGAATTATGTCTGACGGAAGTCATCTCCGAGTCTCTACGACCTTTCGTTCCCGAGATAATCGGCAAAAACCGTTTCGCCATTGAAATGAGTGGAACTCGATTTTCTCGAAAAGTTCCTAAGTCCCACAGCCAAAAAGGACCCTGGGGAAAGTTGTTAGGAGCACGTTTCAGGCCATTTGGAGTCAATTGGTACCTATTTTGGACGCATGATTTTTGACAAAATACTTGGTAAATTTCCCAAATTTTTTACCAAGTCCCACAGTGAAAAACCCTAGTTCCAGGTAAGTATTACGTACACAAGCACTCCCCTATGTCCGGTTAGGGTTAGGCATTGGGTTAGGGTAAGGGTAAGGTATGAGAATTCTGTCTCGATAGTTCCCCCCGAGGCATCCAACGATACTCACGGTTTGGTAGGGTTAGGGTTAGGGTTAGGGTTAGGGTAAGGGGTTAGGGTTAGGGTTAGGGTTAGGGTAAGGGTTAGGGTAAGGGTTAGGGTTAGGGTTAGGGTAAGGGGTTAGGGTTAGGGTTAGGGTTAGGGTTAGGGTTAGGGTAAGGGTAAGGGTTAGGGTTAGGGTTAGGGTTAGGGTTAGGGTTAGGGTTAGGGTTAGGGGTTAGGGTTAGGATAAGGCAAGAGTGCCACTTCAGAGGGTCTAATTCGGAACCCTTAACAGTGATTCATAGCTCCGAAACTTTGGCTACCCCCCCATTTTCGGGGACGCTCTATCTAGCAGTACCAATGAATAAGGGGTGGGAACTTCCGGTCCGGAGTTATTAGCCAATCACGTTAAAACGCCTATATCTCCTGAACGGAAGGTCGTAGAGACCTGGGGACAAGTCAGGCGTGTTCAGAAGGGTCAAATTATGTCTGACGGAAGTCACTTCCGAGTCTCTACGAGCTTTCGTTCGGGAGTTATGACGCAAAATGTAGTCGCTGAGCGCCACCTTTGACGTGGTGATTCAGTACCCTTAACAGTGATTCACAGCATCGAAACTTCGGCTACCCCCCCATTTGTGGGCCCGCTGAATCTCACAGTACCAATGAATAAGGTTTTGGACCTTCCGTTCCGGAGATATAGACGTTTTAACATTCTTGTCACTGATTGGCCCATAACTCCGGAAGTGAATGTCGTAGAGACTCGTGGGGGGTACCATTGGAAAGCCCATGGCTGAATTATGTGGGACGGATCAACTTTCCAAATCTCTAGGACCTTCCGTTCGGGAGTTATTCAACATAAACCGTTTCCCCATTGAAATGAGCGTAGTGTGGCTTTAATTTTTTTTCAATAAGTCCCACAGCCAAAAGCGACCCTTGGGAATGTTGTTAGGAGCACGTTTCAGGCCATTTGGAGTCGATTGGTACCTATTTTGGAGACATGGTTTTTTAACAAAATGCTCATGATAAAATGTATTTTCCATAGGAAATGCATGGGACCGCATTTGGTGGAAAGGTTGTAAGCTATTTTGTCCAAAAAGTTGTGATTCAGTAGCATAAACAGTGATTATAGTCAATAACTTGTAACAGGTAAAGTACAACAGCCGGCCAGAGAGACTGCCGGTGGAGTTACTGAGTGAAGGCTCTGCAGCTCCTTTATTCCCAGCACCCTGATGAGGCAATGAGCTCCACCTGTGTAGGCTCTCCACCAAGATCCTCACTGGAAGAGATGCATCACTCGCACTCACATTTACACACACACACAGGACTCTGACATGCATGGGAATAGTTTTCAGTGCAATCTGTTGGTTTTCTTAGCTAGGAAATTGTTTTTGAATTGGTTCTATATGAACGAATTGGATTATTTTATGAACTATGATTATTATTAATGAATTGAATTCCAATTGGCTTGAATTGGACTTACTAAGTGCCTAGAGATGACATTTGTTGTATTTGGCACTATAAAAATAAAAATGAATTGAATTGAAAAATGGGAATGCACTTGGTGGAATTGTTTTTTGCCAAAATCGTGCCTGTGTAATGTTGTTAGGATGTTAAGTTCATATCT
The DNA here is from genome assembly GCF_027942865.1 of Odontesthes bonariensis. Lineage (NCBI taxonomy): Eukaryota > Metazoa > Chordata > Actinopteri > Atheriniformes > Atherinopsidae > Odontesthes > Odontesthes bonariensis. The sequence goes on along the minus strand of NC_134521.1, from coordinate 11,668 downwards.
TTTGATAGGAATGTGCTAGAGACATGAAACCAACGTCTACGGATAGCTGAGGGCCTTATCTGTCCAACCATATAAGGTCCGACGGCACTTTCGTACAGTAAGTGGGCATGGCGTGTGAAAGAAAGGCTGACAATGCTGTATTTCGGACACTTTGTGTGGGAAACCCACACATATGATTGTGCAACCATTTGGACTCTTTGGTCGTGACCTGGTGGTCCTGTGGACTCTGGGGATTGGGTGTATCCAGCTGGTCTACTGCTGTTTGGTACGGCAGTAGTAGACCAGCTGACTAGACCCAATTCCCAGAGTCCACAGGACCACCAAGGCATGTCAAATTTAATTTAACTTTGTTTTCTCCTTTCCAGGTCTTTTTTTCCGGTTCCAGGTAAGTATAACGTACACAAGCACTCCCCTATGTCCGTCCCCATTGTTGGGTAAGGGGACAAAACCCCGAATGTCACCCCCCTGCCATTAGGGTTAGGGTTAGGGTTAGGGGTTAGGGGTAAGGGTGTTAGGGTTAGGTGTAAGTAATCTAGGGTTAGGGTTAGGGTTAGGGTTAGGGTTAGGGTAAGGGGGTAAGGGTTAGGGTTAGGGTTAGGGTTAGGGTTAGGGTTAGGGGTTAGGGTTAGGGGTTAGGGTTAGGGTTAGGGTTAGGGTTAGGGTTAGGGTTAGGGTTAGAGGGTTAGGATAAGGGGCTAAAACCCCGGATGCCGAACCCCGGCATAAGCTTAAGAGGCAATAAGTCCTGATAGGAAGGTGGCATAGACAAGATACACACATCCTCGGATTCAGCAGGACAAGGGCTATCCACTGAAACAATAACCATTGGGGGCGGAGTCAAGGGGGTGGAGCTACGCCCGGAAACAACTTTGTTTTCCTTATATCTCCGGAAGGGAAGGTCGTAGAGACATGGGGACAAGTCAGGCGTGTTCACAAGGGTCGAATTATGTCTGACGGAAGTCATCTCCGAGTCTCTACGACCTTTCGTTCCCGAGATAATCGGCAAAAACCGTTTCGCCATTGAAATGAGTGGAACTCGATTTTCTCGAAAAGTTCCTAAGTCCCACAGCCAAAAAGGACCCTGGGGAAAGTTGTTAGGAGCACGTTTCAGGCCATTTGGAGTCAATTGGTACCTATTTTGGACGCATGATTTTTGACAAAATACTTGGTAAATTTCCCAAATTTTTTACCAAGTCCCACAGTGAAAAACCCTAGTTCCAGGTAAGTATTACGTACACAAGCACTCCCCTATGTCCGGTTAGGGTTAGGCATTGGGTTAGGGTAAGGGTAAGGTATGAGAATTCTGTCTCGATAGTTCCCCCCGAGGCATCCAACGATACTCACGGTTTGGTAGGGTTAGGGTTAGGGTTAGGGTTAGGGTAAGGGGTTAGGGTTAGGGTTAGGGTTAGGGTAAGGGTTAGGGTAAGGGTTAGGGTTAGGGTTAGGGTAAGGGGTTAGGGTTAGGGTTAGGGTTAGGGTTAGGGTTAGGGTAAGGGTTAGGGTTAGGGTTAGGGTTAGGGTTAGGGTTAGGGTTAGGGTTAGGGTTAGGGGTTAGGGTTAGGATAAGGCAAGAGTGCCACTTCAGAGGGTCTAATTCGGAACCCTTAACAGTGATTCATAGCTCCGAAACTTTGGCTACCCCCCCATTTTCGGGGACGCTCTATCTAGCAGTACCAATGAATAAGGGGTGGGAACTTCCGGTCCGGAGTTATTAGCCAATCACGTTAAAACGCCTATATCTCCTGAACGGAAGGTCGTAGAGACCTGGGGACAAGTCAGGCGTGTTCAGAAGGGTCAAATTATGTCTGACGGAAGTCACTTCCGAGTCTCTACGAGCTTTCGTTCGGGAGTTATGACGCAAAATGTAGTCGCTGAGCGCCACCTTTGACGTGGTGATTCAGTACCCTTAACAGTGATTCACAGCATCGAAACTTCGGCTACCCCCCCATTTGTGGGCCCGCTGAATCTCACAGTACCAATGAATAAGGTTTTGGACCTTCCGTTCCGGAGATATAGACGTTTTAACATTCTTGTCACTGATTGGCCCATAACTCCGGAAGTGAATGTCGTAGAGACTCGTGGGGGGTACCATTGGAAAGCCCATGGCTGAATTATGTGGGACGGATCAACTTTCCAAATCTCTAGGACCTTCCGTTCGGGAGTTATTCAACATAAACCGTTTCCCCATTGAAATGAGCGTAGTGTGGCTTTAATTTTTTTTCAATAAGTCCCACAGCCAAAAGCGACCCTTGGGAATGTTGTTAGGAGCACGTTTCAGGCCATTTGGAGTCGATTGGTACCTATTTTGGAGACATGGTTTTTTAACAAAATGCTCATGATAAAATGTATTTTCCATAGGAAATGCATGGGACCGCATTTGGTGGAAAGGTTGTAAGCTATTTTGTCCAAAAAGTTGTGATTCAGTAGCATAAACAGTGATTATAGTCAATAACTTGTAACAGGTAAAGTACAACAGCCGGCCAGAGAGACTGCCGGTGGAGTTACTGAGTGAAGGCTCTGCAGCTCCTTTATTCCCAGCACCCTGATGAGGCAATGAGCTCCACCTGTGTAGGCTCTCCACCAAGATCCTCACTGGAAGAGATGCATCACTCGCACTCACATTTACACACACACACAGGACTCTGACATGCATGGGAATAGTTTTCAGTGCAATCTGTTGGTTTTCTTAGCTAGGAAATTGTTTTTGAATTGGTTCTATATGAACGAATTGGATTATTTTATGAACTATGATTATTATTAATGAATTGAATTCCAATTGGCTTGAATTGGACTTACTAAGTGCCTAGAGATGACATTTGTTGTATTTGGCACTATAAAAATAAAAATGAATTGAATTGAAAAATGGGAATGCACTTGGTGGAATTGTTTTTTGCCAAAATCGTGCCTGTGTAATGTTGTTAGGATGTTAAGTTCATATCTTTTGATAGGAATGTGCTAGAGACATGAAACCAACGTCTACGGATAGCTGAGGGCCTTATCTGTCCAACCATATAAGGTCCGACGGCACTTTCGTACAGTAAGTGGGCATGGCGTGTGAAAGAAAGGCTGACAATGCTGTATTTCGGACACTTTGTGTGGGAAACCCACACATATGATTGTGCAACCATTTGGACTCTTTGGTCGTGACCTGGTGGTCCTGTGGACTCTGGGGATTGGGTGTATCCAGCTGGTCTACTGCTGTTTGGTACGGCAGTAGTAGACCAGCTGACTAGACCCAATTCCCAGAGTCCACAGGACCACCAAGGCATGTCAAATTTAATTTAACTTTGTTTTCTCCTTTCCAGGTCTTTTTTTCCGGTTCCAGGTAAGTATAACGTACACAAGCACTCCCCTATGTCCGTCCCCATTGTTGGGTAAGGGGACAAAACCCCGAATGTCACCCCCCTGCCATTAGGGTTAGGGTTAGGGTTAGGGGTTAGGGGTAAGGGTGTTAGGGTTAGGTGTAAGTAATCTAGGGTTAGGGTTAGGGTTAGGGTTAGGGTTAGGGTAAGGGGGTAAGGGTTAGGGTTAGGGTTAGGGTTAGGGTTAGGGTTAGGGGTTAGGGTTAGGGGTAGGGTTAGGGTTAGGGTTAGGGTTAGGGTTAGGGTTAGAGGGTTAGGATAAGGGGCTAAAACCCCGGATGCCGAACCCCGGCATAAGCTTAAGAGGCAATAAGTCCTGATAGGAAGGTGGCATAGACAAGATACACACATCCTCGGATTCAGCAGGACAAGGGCTATCCACTGAAACAATAACCATTGGGGGCGGAGTCAAGGGGGTGGAGCTACGCCCGGAAACAACTTTGTTTTCCTTATATCTCCGGAAGGGAAGGTCGTAGAGACATGGGGACAAGTCAGGCGTGTTCACAAGGGTCGAATTATGTCTGACGGAAGTCATCTCCGAGTCTCTACGACCTTTCGTTCCCGAGATAATCGGCAAAAACCGTTTCGCCATTGAAATGAGTGGAACTCGATTTTCTCGAAAAGTTCCTAAGTCCCACAGCCAAAAAGGACCCTGGGGAAAGTTGTTAGGAGCACGTTTCAGGCCATTTGGAGTCAATTGGTACCTATTTTGGACGCATGATTTTTGACAAAATACTTGGTAAATTTCCCAAATTTTTTACCAAGTCCCACAGTGAAAAACCCTAGTTCCAGGTAAGTATTACGTACACAAGCACTCCCCTATGTCCGGTTAGGGTTAGGCATTGGGTTAGGGTAAGGGTAAGGTATGAGAATTCTGTCTCGATAGTTCCCCCCGAGGCATCCAACGATACTCACGGTTTGGTAGGGTTAGGGTTAGGGTTAGGGTTAGGGTAAGGGGTTAGGGTTAGGGTTAGGGTTAGGGTAAGGGTTAGGGTAAGGGTTAGGGTTAGGGTTAGGGTAAGGGGTTAGGGTTAGGGTTAGGGTTAGGGTTAGGGTTAGGGTAAGGGTAAGGGTTAGGGTTAGGGTTAGGGTTAGGGTTAGGGTTAGGGTTAGGGTTAGGGGTTAGGGTTAGGATAAGGCAAGAGTGCCACTTCAGAGGGTCTAATTCGGAACCCTTAACAGTGATTCATAGCTCCGAAACTTTGGCTACCCCCCCATTTTCGGGGACGCTCTATCTAGCAGTACCAATGAATAAGGGGTGGGAACTTCCGGTCCGGAGTTATTAGCCAATCACGTTAAAACGCCTATATCTCCTGAACGGAAGGTCGTAGAGACCTGGGGACAAGTCAGGCGTGTTCAGAAGGGTCAAATTATGTCTGACGGAAGTCACTTCCGAGTCTCTACGAGCTTTCGTTCGGGAGTTATGACGCAAAATGTAGTCGCTGAGCGCCACCTTTGACGTGGTGATTCAGTACCCTTAACAGTGATTCACAGCATCGAAACTTCGGCTACCCCCCCATTTGTGGGCCCGCTGAATCTCACAGTACCAATGAATAAGGTTTTGGACCTTCCGTTCCGGAGATATAGACGTTTTAACATTCTTGTCACTGATTGGCCCATAACTCCGGAAGTGAATGTCGTAGAGACTCGTGGGGGGTACCATTGGAAAGCCCATGGCTGAATTATGTGGGACGGATCAACTTTCCAAATCTCTAGGACCTTCCGTTCGGGAGTTATTCAACATAAACCGTTTCCCCATTGAAATGAGCGTAGTGTGGCTTTAATTTTTTTTCAATAAGTCCCACAGCCAAAAGCGACCCTTGGGAATGTTGTTAGGAGCACGTTTCAGGCCATTTGGAGTCGATTGGTACCTATTTTGGAGACATGGTTTTTTAACAAAATGCTCATGATAAAATGTATTTTCCATAGGAAATGCATGGGACCGCATTTGGTGGAAAGGTTGTAAGCTATTTTGTCCAAAAAGTTGTGATTCAGTAGCATAAACAGTGATTATAGTCAATAACTTGTAACAGGTAAAGTACAACAGCCGGCCAGAGAGACTGCCGGTGGAGTTACTGAGTGAAGGCTCTGCAGCTCCTTTATTCCCAGCACCCTGATGAGGCAATGAGCTCCACCTGTGTAGGCTCTCCACCAAGATCCTCACTGGAAGAGATGCATCACTCGCACTCACATTTACACACACACACAGGACTCTGACATGCATGGGAATAGTTTTCAGTGCAATCTGTTGGTTTTCTTAGCTAGGAAATTGTTTTTGAATTGGTTCTATATGAACGAATTGGATTATTTTATGAACTATGATTATTATTAATGAATTGAATTCCAATTGGCTTGAATTGGACTTACTAAGTGCCTAGAGATGACATTTGTTGTATTTGGCACTATAAAAATAAAAATGAATTGAATTGAAAAATGGGAATGCACTTGGTGGAATTGTTTTTTGCCAAAATCGTGCCTGTGTAATGTTGTTAGGATGTTAAGTTCATATCTTTTGATAGGAATGTGCTAGAGACATGAAACCAACGTCTACGGATAGCTGAGGGCCTTATCTGTCCAACCATATAAGGTCCGACGGCACTTTCGTACAGTAAGTGGGCATGGCGTGTGAAAGAAAGGCTGACAATGCTGTATTTCGGACACTTTGTGTGGGAAACCCACACATATGATTGTGCAACCATTTGGACTCTTTGGTCGTGACCTGGTGGTCCTGTGGACTCTGGGGATTGGGTGTATCCAGCTGGTCTACTGCTGTTTGGTACGGCAGTAGTAGACCAGCTGACTAGACCCAATTCCCAGAGTCCACAGGACCACCAAGGCATGTCAAATTTAATTTAACTTTGTTTTCTCCTTTCCAGGTCTTTTTTTCCGGTTCCAGGTAAGTATAACGTACACAAGCACTCCCCTATGTCCGTCCCCATTGTTGGGTAAGGGGACAAAACCCCGAATGTCACCCCCCTGCCATTAGGGTTAGGGTTAGGGTTAGGGGTTAGGGGTAAGGGTGTTAGGGTTAGGTGTAAGTAATCTAGGGTTAGGGTTAGGGTTAGGGTTAGGGTTAGGGTAAGGGGGTAAGGGTTAGGGTTAGGGTTAGGGTTAGGGTTAGGGTTAGGGGTTAGGGTTAGGGGTAGGGTTAGGGTTAGGGTTAGGGTTAGGGTTAGGGTTAGGGTTAGAGGGTTAGGATAAGGGGCTAAAACCCCGGATGCCGAACCCCGGCATAAGCTTAAGAGGCAATAAGTCCTGATAGGAAGGTGGCATAGACAAGATACACACATCCTCGGATTCAGCAGG